>NW_020956487.1:251970-260323 GCF_003031625.1 Empidonax traillii
AAAATCAAGGCCCTTTATATTCTCTCTTTAACTGAGTACCCAAATATTGATAACAGGTAATCTTATTGATGTCACTTGACCTGTGACTGAGCTGCTTCATTGGTATGGCAGATATCTAAAGGGCATCAAACTCTGCAATCCATACAATAAAATGTCAATCATCAAGGATTGCACTTTTTTTTTTTTTTTCGGATGTAACAAGGAGGGCCAGAAAATTAAAGATGCAAACATGACCCTGACAATCACCCTGACAATCTGGCACATTAAATTGTTCAGCAAGGCCTGGAATTCTAATACAGAAGTGAAAGCTTATTTAGTTTATCAACAAATACACTAAAAAATTTCTATAGATGTGTTGATTTGGATGTACAAGACAAATAATAAATGCTTCGGATTTAATTAAAATCCAAAGGCACTTGGTTACTTTTAAAAAATTAGTGGCATTGGTTCTTCACCAGAACAATGATTATTTAAGGCATAATTTGCTCCACTTGATCAATTTGCACAATAACGTTGCCTGCTGGTGAGCCCTGCATACTGCTTAGGTGCCTGTGTTGGGATCCCTTGTAAGAGAGGTGGGGGTTTTTTTGTCCATTTCCATGTGCTTCAGTGTGACTGTAGATGTTTTTCTAAAATGCCTTAACTATGGAATAAGTCATTCCAAGCAGAAGATGTATAACAATTTTGTTCATCTCTTTATTGTTTGTTTCGGAAAATTCTCGCTACATTTTTACAGGTGGGAATTTCTTTCTGCAGAAAAGTGTTTTTTAACCCTGTGTAAGGTTCTGACACTTATCCCCAAGAACAAGGGGGTAAATGACAAACACAGGCCATATGGGTATACTTTTAGTATGGAAATATAAATAATGATTAAGATGTATTTTTGCATCTCCTTGAACATGAGGCTTAATCCTTTGTGCTTTCCAGGCAAATCTCCTTTGCCTAAGAATATGAATAACAGAAACACAACTAATGAAATTCAGCTGTGGCCCCACATACTTCAAACCATGATGGCTTTCTGATAGCTTCATCTCTCCATGTGATGCATAACTGCAAGCAGCTTTCTCCCAGACAGACTCCAGAGGATTTTTGGAAGCATCCTCTGCCTGCACTGGGAGAGGAAAGGGAGAGCTGAGGGCAGCCTGCTTTCTGGTGTATCCATGCTTCAGTGCCCCTGAGACCCAGGAAAAAGCAAAAGGGCAGCATCTGGAAGGAGGTCTGTAGATATGTATATATTTCAAGCTGCACCTATAGATGTATCTGTTTTAATCAGATTATGATGCCCAGATTTGCTCTCCAATGTAAGAGATAGTGGGTTCTTTGAAGTTCGTTTGCTCTCTCATAGGTGTTCCTGCTCTCACCATACTCTCACTGTCATCATTGCTCTGTACTTTCAGACTTGTTTGGCCAGATGCTGTCTACTGAATGCATCTGGAACCAATAAAATAACCACGATATCAGGTCTCAACAGTATTCCTGTGTTGTAGCATCATTTGTGTTTTTGGAAAACAAAAAGTAAGGGTTAGGTGGGTCTTCCGACATTTACATGAATTATGAAACCATTTATCTGGAAAAAAATCCAGTAAATGGGCTTTAACTATAACACAACATAACTTAGGAATGTAAACTGTTGAAAGATTATTCACATTGTCTGTGGATCACCTAGAAATTATTGATGTCTCAAGATGAAACAACTTATTCTCCATGACACGTATTTCACAGACTTTGTGACCGCATGACTTTATGCAAAATTTTATTCAAATGTTACCTCTTTGGCATAGCTAAATCATGATGAGTTAACTTCAGTTTTCCTTCTTATTATTAACACCTCTGGTAGAAAAGCTGCTTGATCATTGTGGTATCTTGAGTCTGCATGAATCTCACTGACTTTTCTTATTCCCTGTAAATCTGTACAAATTACAGATATGAATAGCTATAAAAGTGTTTTTGGAGAAAAAACAGCTTTAGATGGGTGGATGATATAATAACTTTCATTTCATTAGCTTCAATGAAATAGTGCTGATTTAAAGACATTAAACATAGAAGGGCATGTTGATAGGTTTATAAAGGGCCATCAGGCAGAGCTATTGCTGAAATAGTTAACTGTCAATCATAGAAACTTGTGAGGGGGAAAACTAGAATTTAGTAATTACAAACACTAAGTTGTTATATGCAGCATTGGGTACTCAGTTAAGATTTTCTTTTTTTTGAAAGGAGCATTATAAGAATTAAAAATGTACATTTTTGCAAGAACCTTTGCATTAAAATTGTGTAGTCAAATTTGTTCAGTTGCTTCTTGTCACCAAACCATTGCAAACATTTTTCAGGAATTAGCAGGCAAAAATATAATTTAAAAGCAACAGATGTGATTTTTTTTTTATCCATCAGTATCAGAGAGCAATTCCTCTTGTGAAAGGCAGCCTCTCAATCTTGTGAGGCCATGAAATGTTCTTTTCCATTTGTCTAGGGTTTTCAAACCTTGGGGATTCTTATCTCTGAGTCCCAAATATATAGATTATACCTAGGACTCATAATTTTAAGACTAACACCAAGAATTTGCAGGGGAAGATGTGATTTCTACATACTAAAGTTGACAATGCAAATGAAAGCAATTACTCAAAGTTATAACAGCAGAGGATGACTACTGATCAATATGTGTTTTTTCCGTACAGATCATGATTGTTCCTGTCTGGGGCTATTTTGGTCAGAGACCAAATAGGAATTGATTTGTTCAACTGTTTCTTAGTTATAGTAGAAAGGTGTTAAACCATTTTGGTCACTGCTATTTTGCCACCTCAAGAGTGGTGTTCTTGAGGAATACATATATAGCAGGTAACTGGGTGTGCAGCTGCAGTGTGAGCTGCATGTTGTGCCCTGGGTAGGGGGAATTGTTCAGAGCCCCAGGCGAGGGGCTGTGACCTGGCACTGATCCTTTGGACAACAAAGGGCAGAGGGACCTGTGGCACTGGCCAGGGGTTGGCCAGTCACTCAGAAACTCTGTAGAATCCAAATAAACAAGAAGACCCCAGACTAAATATCACCATTGGACCAAGAGGTACATATAAGGGGCATAAAGAGCATATGAGGAACAGGTCTGGCACACATACTATGAGTATGTAAAATCCCAGGGATTCCTTTCTTGAGGGTCCCTCCCCAGAGGCACCAACTCGAGCTGGTCTTGTGTTTCTGTACCACAGTTAAATTACTTAGAGTAAGCAGACATCTGGGACTCTGCTGTAGGAAACCCAGGGTCAAGCTGGTAAGGAAACCTTGTCTGACTGTGTGAGAGGGGTGTGTAAGGAGTGGCACCTGTTTAGTCATCCAATGCAAAGGGTCTTTGATCCCAGCAGTGAAAGTCTGGGGTTGTGCAAATGTGACTGACAGCGTGGCTCCTTGGTAGTCAGACAGGGAATTTTCCTTAACAGTCTTATTCAGTGTCCTCAATGTTATTAGTTGCCAAGTGTTCAGGATTCTGGATGCACACGACATATAATGTCATTTAGAGTAATTCTAGTCATGTAAATTTCCACCGTGGAAAGCGGAGTCTTTAGTGTCCAGTACCTTGCACTGGGAATAGGCAAAGGCTTGCAGCTGTATTGACTTTGTCATTCAAGGATTAATGTGGCAGCAGAAGTTTAAAGCCACTGTGAATTTCAGGCTAACAGGTGACAGTTTTCTTAACAATTAGTTTAAAAATCTATCATTTAATTTTTAGCTTGAAGGACCCTGAAAATGAACACCATAGGTACCCCATTTACATGTTTAATTGGATTAGTCTCCCAACTTTCAGATTCCAGCAATTAATTTTTCTAGGCATTTCTTTTCAGATAGCTAAATAACTAATCTTTCTAATTCAGTGCATGGATTCACATAATGCATTTTTATATTGGAAAACGAATTGTTCTTCTGCACTGTTACTCTGCTGCTGTACAACCTGTTGTAGAACAAATATTGCTTCTTGAAATAAGTACGTGTTACTGCCCTAGCTAAAGAGAAAGGAGGCAGGGTGGAGTAGGTGGGAGTAACCAAATTATGTATTCTATCCCACACATCATTTTTGATAGAACTTCATTTGCTGTATTGTGTTTCTTTGTTCTACCGGCCATGCAGCCTGGGGAGCAGGGGGAAAAGCCTCTCCACCAGTCTGGTTTTGTCCTAGGAGTGGAGGGACCAGGCAATTTTTTTTTTGCTTTCATTGGTTTAAATTGTTTTCCTGTACATTTTTGCAGTTACTACTATTTCCTTTAGTTATTATATTTACTTATATTTCACCTTATATTACTTATACTTCACCTATTTTACTTATATTGCCCCTTCATTACTGGATGGGGTGGGAGGAGGAGAAACAAAAGGGGAGTGACTTATCTGGAGTTCTAGTTCTCCAGTGGTTGTCCAAACAACAACTTAACATTGCTGTGCTTTAAATTTTTAAATAATTGATTTTATATCACCTGCAAATGTTTTTCCAGTTTCAAGTAACTTATTCAAAGTAACAGAGTAAGCAGCTAATGGTGTGAGACCTATTGTTTCATATTAGCCATCTTTAGATCAAGAGCACAGCAACATTTAATATATCGTATTCTACAAAAAGCATCTGATGTTTATTTGTGGCTGCTGCTAGGAACTACACGTCTACCCACATTATTGCAGGGGAACTTCTAAAAATCTGCATGTTAAGCTGAAACTTAACTGCATGACCATATCAGGTTTTATTTTTAACTGGAGGAACTGCACAGATGTCAACTCCTGAGCAGTGTATGTTGCCCTATCCATGGAGGCTGTGAACTGATAAAACCATTAGTTAGTGACTGTTGTGTGGCTGCTGCAGTAGTTCCTGCTTTAGTTCTTATTTTTTCTTCTTTTACACTGGTATGTTCTTTCACTAATAGTGTACGCTTAGGATATGCTCATACACAAAATACCTCTAACGGGTTCACTGGAGACTTTGTCTCCACCTCAGCTTCAACTTTCCAAATCCATTCCAGTTCCTTAGTGTCTTTGAGTTATTAGATGAGTAAAACAGAAAAATGAAATGAAACATTTGTATAAGTGGTATGTATTTAACAGGCTAAACACTTTTCTGGCACATGGTTTTCTAATTGTAATTTTGCATTTGTTATTATTACTGAACAGAAGATAACACCAGTAATGAGTCTAACAGATTGTTTTTAATACTGGCAGAATAAAAGAAGATATAGGATCCAGGATACATAACATAAAAAATTGCATCCTCTAAGATGCATTGAGGCTACAAGCTTTGCTACCCAGATTGTAACGCTTTATTAAAAAAAAAAATAAAAAATAAAATCCTCAACATAAACCAAACATTAGACAGTCCCTCTGGCAAAAGGCCAAAGCTGAACTCTTAGAGGAATACAAAAAAATCCTCTTACACAGTTTTCACAGGGCTTTGGGCTTCAGCTCTTAATATATTGCTACTTCCAAGATAATTTCCTTGGGGGAGTGTTCTGGTGTCTTTACCAATAGAAAATTTCTGTTTCTAAAAAGAATTCCAAAGGCTGTGATTCTCCACAATCATAAGTGAACAAGATCATTTCCCATAGGATATTTCAGGGCAAAAGCCAAGACAGCAAACCCAAGAGCAATGACAGCATCAGAAAGTTCAGCTAATATTGATAATCTTTTACTGCAGGCATTTCTATACTTCTCTGGTTCCTCAAAAATAAGCCAAGTCTGTATAAAACACAGAGCATGCCAATGTGGTAAATAGGAAAGGCCTTTTAATGATGATTTTTACCTTTGTGTGCTCCTATTAGGGATATTTGACAATATGCAAATTCTTTCCTTTCTCTTGTGTAGGTAGCTGAACCTAGCAGCCCATGTTCAGTGTCCCATTCTTCTTCCAAGGGACACCAATCATTTGAGGTTATCTAAATTAAACTTCTGGAAGTTTCTTCTAAGCAGAGACACTCATTAGAAGATGTAACACCTGCTGAGCTGCTACCTGCCCTTCACTGTGGAGATAGAGCTTATAGTAGGGGGGAGATACAGCTGTTAAACTGAAAATGGCCTGGGAGTATGAGCCCAGCAGTGAAATTTAAACAGCATTTTCAAGCTGCCTGTAGCCCTTTCTTACTAGAAAAAGAAATGTGTGAATATCTGAGTGGTGATCGCAGTAACTGTACAGCAAAAAGCTGTGACCTCCTTGTCCTCTATGTGAGCATCTGTGGTCAAGCTCTAATTTCATCTGTTATAATTGCATTTTTTACTATTTTCCCTTTATCAAGACAAAAGCCAATAGAAGCTGGACTAGAACTTTAGAAATCTGATTACTGTGGTTTATTGATAAAAATCATAAATAGTCATGCTTGGGCTTAAAGATCATGAGTTCTGAACATTGATTTAATAATTTTCTAATCAATTGCAATAAATGCTGGTGACTGGTTATCTGAGCATTTCAGAACATACCTATTTAAATGTAATAGCTGTTCCTAAACAAAAAAAGAGTAAAAAGCAGATGTCAAATCCATGACTTTTCTCTGCTAAAGTAGTAAAGTTGAATTTGGGTGAGGTGGAACAAAAAAAAACATAGGCTGAACACCCTTTCTGTAATTAGTGAATTGGCATCAATTAATGACCCACATAAGCTTAAAGAGTGGGTTAATAATTTGTATAAAATATTCCTTCATTTTTTTCCTTTATTATGAAGAGAGAACTTTTCATATAAATATGGATGGCTTATTTTCCTGCAGTTTGTCTGTTCTATCCCATCATTCCTTTGTGTTGGTGGTTTATAAGTTCAGTCAAATCATTACTGTTATTTAAAATTCTCAAGAAATCAGGGACCACCATCAAAATTATGTGGATATCATGCAAAGATTTACTGCATAGTAAATGCTCTGAAGAGATACAGCTTAGGTGAAAGAGAAAGATAAAGCCAGAGCCTCTATGCCAATAAGGAAAAGCAACAAACAAATGAAAGCCTGAAAGTCAGTGAGAGCTTCATGAAGACAGTCAGTGTCTTCATAAAGTTGGCTTCAAATACTCCTTGTTTATTTTCAGCATTATATGAGAAAAAGTGAAGTGGGTTCCAAGTCAGTTGGTATGCTGATGTGGTGGCAAAACTGAGAGTAGTGTAGCTCTGTAAGCTCCCTAACAGTACTTGTTGCTTTGGGCACAGTGCCATGCTTGTGCAGCTTTATTGCTTCCAACTCCAGGGCTACATCACTTGGCTCACTAGATTGGGAATCTTGTGTGTTTATGCAGTTTAAGCAACTCTTAAATTTTATACAAGGGGAAAAAGAACAGCACTCACTTCTTAGGACCTAGACTAGTGTTGCTACCATACTCATTTCATTGCTCCCTTCGGTAGTCACTTCTGTATGTAACATATTTCTGCTGGAATAATTCAAAAGAAGAAATTATAATGCATTAAATAATGTCTTTTGCTTAAAAGATTGCTGAAATCTGTACTCCTAAAGTTCATACCTTTTATATATATATGTATAGATGTTCAGCTCAGCCTGTACTAAAGTCTCAACTTGGAATTAGTCCTGTTTCAGCTGGAGGGAAGCAAAGGTAGTCTCCCTGCAGCCTCTCACAGACAGGCAGTTTGGCTCATTTCCTCATGCTGAATGTGATTTCTGGAGGAAGTTCAAAAGAGGTTCACCAGGGTCACAGTAGTACTCTTGGTCAAAATTGCAGATAAACACATAAAAAGCCATAAATCTTGGCAGGATTTATTTAAGGCATCTTTCTACCATGCTCTCTGCTTCCTGTGTGTCTTCAAAATGTGGTAATCTGCTGGCAAAACCAAGCTTTACTACCATCAGTGCTTCAGAATCAATACTTCTGTAAAAGAGCAAGCTGGGTTCCCCCACACCTTATGTATCATAATCCCATCAAAATCTCAGGCTCTGCTTCCGCCCACTGTCCCAGGTGGTTGATAATGATGAGGCAAGGGCTCAACTTTATTGGAAACCACCAAAAGGAGTGAGGCTGCTGCATTGACACATCAGAAATGTTAATTCTGACCTGAAAAGAAAAGCAGCATGATGGCATGGCTAATCCTTTTTTAAGCAGATTTTTTTTTTCTCTCATGAATTCCCTGTCACAAACAGTGCATTTGTTTACTTTCTGATGAGATTTGTAACCTGAATCAATATTACTCCAGCCTTTGCTCAGTGCAAGAATGTAAATACTAGTAAACACAGTGTGAACCACTTCCATTCCCAGAGCTCAAACAGTAACAGTTTGTAAAGAGAATCAGTGACCTTCACCATTTCAAACCTAGCCCTTTTCAGTTGTGAAAGAGTAGTATTTTGACATCTGCATGACTGTTTGTCTGAAATAGGAGCGATGTGGAGTCCCTCTGCAGCCACCAAAGTTTGGT
>NW_020956488.1:0-94045 GCF_003031625.1 Empidonax traillii
GAGGGTGTTCTGCACTTGAGACTCTGCTGTGAATCACATCTAAGTAAGAAAAAAATCCTACCCTGGCCTCTGGCTGCTACAGTAAATCTGTAAAAATCACTCCTGCTGAGCTGTATGGATCCACATAGGCCTATGTAGAATGTAAATCACATAATCCTGAGAAAACTGCCTGGGCTGCACAGGAGAGAAACTGCAGCATGCACAGAATATATAAGAGCTTGAAAAAGCAAACTCTTCCCCCGACAGGTGATTTGTGAGACTTATCATTTGGGTTGTGAGATATTTAACCAACGCCTGAAACTCAAACTATTTGGTATCAGCTAGAGGGGAAGATGCAAGCTGCTCCTTGCAGCATAAAGGAAAACTGAACTGGGGTCTCAGGCAAAAATAAGTTTTATCAATCAGATTTTTAAAAACAGGCAATTAAAACCAGGCTCTTGTACCCTTTTCTGTCAGCTAAAGTGGATTTTTATGGATATCAGCTCATGAGACTTAACTGAAGGTATGCCAGGAATGCTGAATAGGTCGGCTGGGTGATGGAACTGACATATCATAACGGAGTGAGACACGATCCAAGAGCGATACCATCATTAAAACATGTGTTAGGGTGCATCAGGAAAGAAAATTATCAACACCTCCTGCTTTTAATAATCCTCAGTCTGCACAGCAGCAGCGAGTGGTCCGTGAGATGTTTTATTGACGACACCGTGGGCTATGAGACGAACTCCATAGGTAAAGATTTTCAGGTTTCCTTTATGGTCTTTCCAATAAGGAGTAATCTTTTTTTCAATAAGATAAGAGTTATCAGCAATCCTTTAAATTATAACAGTATCTGAAATATACCTCAGCTAATTTAGCATTAATAGGAAGATAATTACACAGCCAATACATACATATTGATTACTATAATCATGTTTACAGGCCTTCATCATCTATCTACTGTTATGTGCACACAGTCTGCCAGGTTTTTGAATTCATATTTTAAAGTCTTAGAAGGTGACCTGTATTAAGGTTATTATTAAGTTTATTAGGTGATAAGCTTAGAGGCATTACTGCATACAGGAATCCAATTTCAGGTGTTTAGAAGTTTTCCTGTTTTCTGGGCTACTCTTTTAAGCCAAGTGTGTGTGGGATTCTGTACACATGCATAGAAAATTTTATCCAAAATTCTTCAGCTGTTTCAGAAAACTAATACATTGGTTTTAAGAAAATATATTATTTTGTTTATGTTACAGAGGTGATTCACTTTAAGTAATCCAATTATCTACATGCCATGAGACTTTAAATTTGTCAGATTGGGGAGACAGACATGCCTTTTACAGCATCTTTGTCCTTATCTTTCCACAGCAGCACAACATGTCACCATATTCCATCTGTAAAGTCATTCCTTTTTCTCATTTCATTGTCTTCACTTTTACAGACCCACATGTTCTCAGGCCAAGGCTTTTTTCAGGCCTGAGTGGAAGGTTTGGACAAGGACCTCAGAAAGCCCCATCCCAGGCAGCTGGTTTCACCATGAATTATGATGACGATGATTACTGTTGTTGTTTTTATTAATTATTTTCACTGAAACTCAGTTTCAAGTTCAAACCCTAATTTCATATTCCTAAAGCTTTGCTGTTCC
Organism: Empidonax traillii; assembly: GCF_003031625.1. Taxonomy (NCBI): domain Eukaryota; kingdom Metazoa; phylum Chordata; class Aves; order Passeriformes; family Tyrannidae; genus Empidonax; species Empidonax traillii. The sequence goes on from NW_020956488.1 coordinate 1,625, forward strand.
TGAACATTATTGTGAATTTCTTTTCCCTACCTTTTTTCTTTTTTTCTCCTGCGATTTTTCCTTTTCTGAAGCACATGCTTCTAAATTTCTTTTGTGCCATACTAAAGCTACAGCCTTTTACCTATAGGGGACCAAAAAGATTGCAGAGTGGTGAATCTCCTTGTAATTTCACCTGCACACCTGCACAAGGGTGAGGCTCCCTTTGCTTCCTCATGACCTCATTCCTCATGACCTCATTCAAAATTCTCACTCAGGTAAAACTCCCCTTGAAATTGATAGCTATGGAGGTTAATTAAGAACTTCTGGACTGGAACCAGACATCTTGTTGGAAACCTAATTAGGGATGATTCAAAGTTGATTGTCTATAGCAAATAAAATAGGCTTTCTTGATTCTTTTCTGCCCTTCTGGGAAAGTTGAGAGTGGCTGCAGGAAAAATGCTTGTGTGATGTTGTGCTTTGTGTGTGGCTGTATGTAGGTGGCTTCTCTTTGTGAGTGTTCAACCCTGTACAAAACTTCTTGCTAAAAGAAAGAAGCAAATAAAAATAATTTTTTTTAAAAAAGTGCTAAAATTCACAACATTCTTTTAATGCAAAATTATTATATGAATCTTTCATGAAATTGTATGTCTGGTAATATGTTTCATTTCCATTACTTTTTCAATTCTTTAAATTCTGTAGCAGGCTGTTTGCTTTAGCTTCTCCATGGGATCTGACCAAGCTACAGTCCAAGCATTACTAAAGTAACACTGAAAATCTCAAAGGGAATCTCAATGAGGATTAAAACAGCTTGTTAGATTTTGGAAACTAAGAGTTAATTGTGGATTAAAGAATGGGAACATAAACAGCCATATGTAAAGAATTCAATAATAAATATGTACAGTATGATACAGTTCCTATAGACACAAGAATTCCATATCTAGAGCTGAGATTATTATTTAAGAAAACATGTGCCCCATAACAACAAAAGATGCTAGTTTGTATTGAAGATGATGTTACAGAAGCCTGACTGCTGATGCCAGGCAAGCTAGCTTGAGTATTTACACTACAGTCTGAAATATGTTGTTTATCTGAGAAATTTTCAACGAACAATACCAAAACACTAAAAATTGTCATTTATTGCTTTATTTTGTCCCTCAGTGACCTGCAGAATTTCATTCATGGTGACATTCATGGACAGCAATTTTCAAAAAATGAGAACAGAATAGTAGTTTGTTGTGCAATATATTTTAGATGTGGTGATCTTTCTCCAATTCCATTTCTTTCCTTCGCCAAGTGGGGGTGTTCTTGGCATAACATTTCTCAAGAATACGATCCACAAATACACGGCAATTCTCTGCTGACATCTGGTAAGAGTTGGTTTTAATCTATGTTCCAGTTCTGACAGCAACCAGATAGGATCCCCACTTTGACTGGGTCTTAGAAGTGGTCTTGTTCTGAGTGTCCTATTACAAAAAAAATCCACAGCAGTGAATCTGGGGCAATAATTCTGGAGAATGCATTATAATTAATATAATCATTGAATAAAATGTGAAATAATTGCCCTGATAAAAATGTTCTGTTTAATGTTTAAATCTATAGCTGAGGGAAGATTTTGGGGAAAAAAGTTTTGGGTTTTTTGTTTACTTGTTTGTTTTTGTTAAAATAATGAGGAGAATAATAATTCTGCAAATAGCTTTTTCTAAACTCAGTTATTTATCCTATCTCTGTGACTGGCTAAGTAGCTCTGGAATTATATTAGTCTTGACTTAATGTTTACATGGATGTTTTTAGATTTTTATGCTTTAGTACCTTTTTACCTAAAAAAGAGAAATGAGTAGTAGCTTACAATGACCCTGTGAGACAGTGCAAAAAATGTTACAAAATTTCAAGTGACAACGAAAGGTTGTGACCAAGTCAGGAAATTACTTTGCTAGTACCAAATATAACACCATCTCTCCTATTTTCTTGTCACTTTTTAATGATTACTAAAAATAGGAGTTCAGTAAGTAGCTCAGAGAAGTGATCCACTTGTCCCACTGCCAAGAATAACTGAACGTCAAAAAGGTTCACTCTAATTTTGCAGACCTTTACATTAGAGCTGTGAACTTTCTCTTGAAAGTGACTTCTGCTTCCCAAAAATGAAAATTATGTCACCTTAAATCACAGAATCACAGAATATGCCAAGGTGGAAGGGACCCACAAGGATCATTGAGTCCAACTTCTTGCCCTTCACAGGACCATCCCCAAGAATCACATGAAGTGCTTGAGAGCATTTTGCAAATGCTTCTTGAACTCTGTCAGGCTTGGAGCTGTGACCACTTTGTTGGAAAACCTGTACCAGTGCTCAACCACCTTCTGGGGAAAGAACCTCTTTCTAATATCCAACCTAAATCTTCCCCGACATAACTTCAGGCCATTGCCTTGGGTTCTGTCACTGGTCACCACAGAGAAGAGATTGGTGCCTGCCCCTCCTCTTCTCCTCATGAGAAAGTTGTAACTGCAATGAGTTCTCCCCTCAGTTTCCTCCAGGCTGAATAGACCAAGTGACCTCAGGTGCTCCTCATATGGCTTCCCCTCAAGGCCCTTCACCATCTTCATTGCCCTCCTTTGAACACTCTCTAACAGTTTATTGTTTTTCCTATATTGTGGTGCCCAAAACTGCACACAGTATTCAAGGTGAGGCCACCCCTGTTGCAGAGCAGAGCAGGACAATCCCCTCCCTCAACCAGCTGGTGATGCTTTGCCTGATGCTACCCAGGACATGGTTGGCCCTCCTGGCTGCCAGGGCACTGCTGACTCATATTCAACTTGGCATCAACCATGACCCCCAGGTCCCTTTCCACAGCACTGCTTTCCACTATCTCATTCCCCAGTCTGTACACACAGCCAGGGTTGCCCTAACTCAGGTGCAGAATCCAGCACTTTCCCCTTTTGAACTTCATATGGTTGGTGATTGCCCATCTCTCTAATTTGTTGAGGTATCTCTGCAGGGCCTCCCTGCCTTTGAGGGAGACAACAGCTCCTCCCAGTTTTGTGTCACCTGCAAACTTGCTTAGTATCCCTTATGAAGGGATAACAAAGAGATCCCTTTGCTTAGTATTATTTATGAAGATGTTGAAGAGCACAGGGCCTAAGATGGAGCCTTGTGGAACCCCACCAGTGACAGGTCTCCAATCTGACATTACCCCTTTCACCATTTCCCTCTGTGCTCAACCCATGAGCCAGTTGATCACGCACAACATGATGTGTTTATCCAGCTCTTTGCTGGACATTTTGTTCAGAAGGATTCTGTGAGAGACAGCATCAAAAACTTTACTGAAATCCAAAAGGATCACATCAACTGGCTTCCCTTGATACACTACTTGGGTTACCTTGTCATAAAAGAAATCAGATTTGACAAGCAGTACTTTCCTCTTATGAAGCTGTGCTGGTGTTTTTCGATACCTCCCAGAATAATCTTCTCCATAACTTTACCAGGCACTGAAGTGAGACTGACAGGCCTGTAGTTTCCAGGGTCCTCCTTGCCCTTCTTGAAAATGAGGACAACGTTCACCAAGTTCCAGTCAGCTGGGACCTCTCCAGGTTGCCAAGACCACTCAAAAATCATTGAGAGAGGTTGTGCAATGACATCAGTCAGCTCTTTGAGGAGCTCTGTCTGCAACGGCAGATCCCACAAACTTATTGTAGTTATGGTCCTCCAGCTCAGGGCATTGAGACTCCCTTGGTCCATCATTCATGTTGAAGACAGAGGCAAAGCCAGCCTTAAACACCTCTGCCTTGTCTCTGTCCCCTTTGTGAGGTGACCATCCTCATCCTGTAACAGGCTGATGATATTTCTATACTGCCTATTGCCATTAATGTATTTGAAAAAACTCTTTTTATTGTCCTCCATACTTCTGTCAGCTTCAACTCCAGTTGAGCTCTGGCTGCACAGATTTTCTTCCTACAGTGGTAAGCAGCATTTCTTTACATTACCATGTCATTTGACTTTGTTTCCTCCAGGCATACACCTTCCTTTTTTTTGCCTTATTTCGAAGAGAAGATCCCTGCTCAGCCAAGCCGGCCTTTTGCCTTACCTGCTTGACTTCCAACATTTGGGAAGTGCCCACTCCTCTGCCCTTGGGAGGTGATGTTTAAAGGGTGATCAGCAATACCTGCTCCCTGGTCACTTAAGTGGGATAACCAACAATCAATAGTCACCACCATCATCACTGTATAAGGTGAGCTTTCCTCAGCTTAAGGGGACCATGGAAACATGATGTGAAATGAATGAAGAGGATGTGTGGATGGAAGGGATTGCTGTTTTCTGTTACAAAGAGGAGTTGTAGCTGAAGGTGCTTTTCCAAATAAAGGATGAAGTTAAATTTCATGTTTCCTTTGTCCCACACCAAGGTAATCTGCCCACTAGCCTATACTGACCCTGTTAAGCCGAAAGACAAGTGTCTTCAAGAACTATCATCTTAGTAAACATCATCACCTTGACACAATGCATGTTTCAGCTTTTATTATGTAAATCACAAGCCAACATTACCCAGGAGATGATATCATAAGTCCATATGACAATCCCTGCAGTGAGCAATGTGAGATTACACTCCACTTGTACGTATACAGGAATCTGTGCACATGAGTCTGCCATCATGTCCATCTATATCCCAGTAATTCTGAATCGCTTAACTAGTTTCAACCCATTATAGCAGAAGTTAACAGGAATGAAACATCCATTTTGTAGGGATAGGTGGCTGAGCAGGAACAAGAGATGTCATTAGCGGTCAAATCGAGTCAGACCTTTTCTGATCACAAGGTTGCAGTATGCTCTCCATCCACTGGAGAAATCGCACAGAAGACAACTATTATGGCTGCCCCAACACAGGAAGAGTTTTAATTGGTACTCACACCAAAGAATCCAACCACAAGGCACAAATCCATTAAAAAACCCAAGCTTCATTAGCTCTGTTGCAGATGGAACTGTTTGTCTCTCCAGGAACCACTCTTTACTTTATTTGTGGCAATTTCACCAGACTTTTCATGTTCCATTTCATTTGAGCTAATCTCTCTCCATCACAACTGGCCTGCTGAGCTCTGAGGAGCAGATGTATATGGTCCCTGACTGCTGCTTGGCGAACTTGGCTTGTGCCATCTCAGTTCTGAGCTCTGCGATTCTGCCACATCTGCTCCCTTTTTGATCCCTGAGTAGTACTTTGAGCTATTACAGTGCAGCTGTGGATCAGTGAAAGTTTCACGGAGAGTACTCTTCTATTTTCAGGGGGAAAAAAAAAATATGGAACTCCTTTATCCAAACTTTATTTAACTTTATCTTTTTCCAAAAAGACCACCTCCAGTTTCCCAGTGTTGGCTAATGGATCCAGTGAGTTGGTTTTGGAACATATGTATTTTATCCCTAAACTAAATCCAGTTGTCTGAGCAAACTTGGTACAACCTCCTATTATCAATAAATTGTTTTTTCCTGTCTCTATGAACCCCAGATTTTCCTCCCTTTTTGAATTGCTTAAAGGATCACCCTCTACAGAAAAGAACAAGCATCTGAAGAGAGGCATTCAGTCCAGCTGTTTTTAGGACGTTATAGGCACTCCTGCACAGTGCCTATATATATATTACTAATATGCAGGAGCAATGTGTCTCAGTAAGTAGCTTTGATTAGGTATCTAAACTTGAACATGGTTGAAAATGTGTCAAAAAATATTGCTCAAAATATATGAACATATTATAAAGCAAAACATAATATCCAATTGAGAAAGAAGGTTTGAAACTTAAATGATGTTTTTGATGACAACCCAGTCCTTATTTGAAATAACTGGCATCAGCAGCCATCAAAATCAGTAAGATCATGTTAATAAAACATCAGCTAAGGGTGTGGACTGAAAATAACACCGTTTTGTTTTCACCAGAGAGAAAATGCCAGGGAGGCAGCTGTGGTCTTGAGAAGGGCCAAGTGATTTGCCATACTTTCTCTATGCGCATCTCTATCAGCAGGAAAAGAAATGCTGACACAAAAAAGTCTTGTGAAGCTTAGATTTATTTTTTTTTTAATCTAAAAATAAAATCTGTTTGTTGGTTAAGGGCTATTCTATCACCAACTCAAATGGTCAAGAGGCCACTGAAGTCAGCCTGTTTCCACCCCACATGGGAAGTCTGGATTCTCTTTGCCCAGTGTGGGAAACAAGATACAATTCCACATGACGCCCATGGGCTCATAGAGATGTTATCTGGCACTTCAAGTTTGATTTGTAGTGCTCTTTACCTGTGGAAGAAGGAAAACCTTCAAGCTGTCCTCCTTAGATCCAAATCAGATGTAGCACTTTAACTAACAGATTCTTAAAATCCTCCAAATGCTTAGGCACTTTATATGGGTTATTAGGAAAAGGAAATGCAACAGTCAGTATTTTTAAAAAAGAACTGCTCCTGTCCTGAGTTAATTAGTCTAAGTTCCTTGTAGTTGCAGTTCAGTTGGTTTATTTCCATGGACAGTATTTCAATTTTAAGATCTCTATCCAAATATGTGAATAAGCATAATGCAGTACTGCTGTACTTTATAAATAAGAAATTGAATGTTTGGTTTTTGAAGAGGTGGCTGTAATAGAACTATGTATGACTTTTTAAAATTTATATTTTCTATTTATTGGTGTGTAGTTTTCCATTCCTTAATCATTATTTATTATGTTTCATCGGACTCCAGTTTAGTTTCTTGTAGACAACTGTCAAGATACAGCACAGGTCTATATTAAAACTGGCAAATTTATGATTTACATTTACACTTTAGAGAGCAGTGGACTAATGGAAGTGGCTTTAATTTATTTGATAAAATGTATTTTTTGTAAAAAAAAAATAAAACTATAAATCTGAGTTTGCAGGTTCGAAACTTGTATGTGATCAAATGTAATGTTTCTGTTTATAAATAAACACTGTGCAGAAAGGTTGATATTTTAGACTTGAAGAAATGAGTGTTACAAGAACACCAACTCAGTCTGCTGTTGAGCAAAGACTGGGCACACACCAGTATGGAAATGGTATGGAAATGTCTTGGATATGGAAAAAGCAGTGCTGTTCTAATCCAGAGTATGCGTTAACTGAATTGAACTGAATGTCAGGAAGTTCCTGGCGTTGATCTATGGATGTGCTTCCATGCCTAAAAAATTAAAAGAAAAGGAAAAAAATCGAGTGTTCAGGATGTTAATTCCTAGGAAGTGTCTTTTTTTTTTAAATAAAGGCAACTTTAAATCTTACAGTTATGAGATCTAATCAATCCTTTTTAAGTCTAATTATAATAAATCCTATTTTGTATTAGCTAATAAGACTTTTTGATCCATAGTACTTTCCTAATTGTTATAAAAACTACACATGTTTTTATTCATCTTTAGTATAAAATTCTGTAGTATATTGGAAGAACATGACAGTATCACTCTAGATTTTAAGACAGGCTAGATGAAAAAAGATATAACTTACTGAGATAGCTGAGAAATTTCAGAAAACTTCCTATACCCAACAAATGTGGCTGCAAATTGATATACTTTTGCTTTAGAAAATATGCACTGCGATATGCAAAGGCCTCCGTCATATTTACGTGTCACCCAAGGGCAACCCCATGAAGGGCTTTGACACAGTGCAGGGAAAACATCATCAGAAGTCTCTGAAATATTTCTTCTCTAAGTACAGTTCTAGAAGTCCTTGATTTATGTCAGATCCAACAGGTTTTGTGACTACAGTGAAGCATATTCCTTCATGTGTGATGCATGACCTTCTTTCATAAAATCAGCTAAATGGAAAGATGGAGCCACAGTTGCCCTATTATCTTTTAAATTTTTTGAAATCTCAGAATACTAGAATTTCTTATTTCAATACCTTCATGTGAATTTCGAGAAGGAAAGGACCTCTACTGACAGATAAACGAAAACATTTTCATACCTCTGATGGCTACTCATGCACCTCCCAAAACCATGTGCATGTTCTTGGCAAGATGCCAGGCGTTCCTGTGCTCTTACATCGTAGTGCTGGCAAAAAGCCAAGGAATCAGCAGTTTTGCTTTCCATGAGGAAAAAATTCTTCCCAGAGAGTTCCTATGTGATGGGATTTTAATGTGATCCAGGATTTTTCTTAGGTCTGCAAGTCTTTTCTGTGTGGTGAAAGGAAGCGTTATGAAGAGAAAGGCCCTAAAACCTGGCAACTGGGGTGTTTTTGGAGGTAAATCTACCCCTGTTCTTGGCCTGCTGCCTTCTCACTGCATGCAGGGAAACTGCGTTCAGATAATGATATCCATAACTGGGGACTTCGTAGTGCTGTGACAAATGCAGCTGATTGATTGCTTTTCTCAGGCATTGCTTGCTTTGTTTTTCAAGTGCAGACCAGCTGCTGGAGGATGTTATATCAATTCTTGCTGTAAGCCACAGCTCTTAGTTTGGGGTGCTACTTCACCCTTTTCTGAAAACATCATCTCCCCCAAACTGAAACCATAGGCACCGTATGGGGGCATTTGATTCATTTTCCTTTCATATTTTAAGCAATATCTCTTAGCATTCAAATTATTGTCTGCTTCCTGCAATGCTCCCTAAGATAAGAGTGGTTCAAGAATGTACGTTTGTGGTAATTAAACCGTCTTGAAAGTTGCAATGTCAGGAAATGTATGGTTCTCCACTCTTTCTTCCCCTTCTCTTTTTTTCCCTCTTACTCTTGCCAGCTAGTTGTCTATTTATAGAAATACACCTCACCATTTACTTTGTAGGCAGTGACATGGAGAAGCAGATATTTAGAGGAGGTCCATTTGCTTGACAAAAACATCCATTACTTTTATCACCAGTTGAGACCAAAAAAAGAATCAATTACAATACTTCACTTGGGAATGACTGATTAAATTGTGAAATATACTGACACTCTGAAGTCACTGTGGTGAGCTAAATATTGGCACTTGTAAAAGGCAGGAAATGTAGATAAGATACTGCTTCAAATTATTTGAGACTAGAATGCATTTTCTATTTGTGTTGATGCTCTAGGTTTGTTTAATTTCCACTGAATCTTATTAATCAAGGGTCAGGGAATTAGCTGATAATAGAGCGCTGCAGAGCATTTGTAATTACTGGGTTCAACTATGAAATTAGCTCTGAGTGCTAAATACACTGCATCCCATCCTACAGTCAGAGATCAGCTGTCAACTCCTTATTCAGTCACAGAACCACTTAATTTAGTCATTGAAGGGCTTTAGTGGTACATCTATCATATGTCCCTATTATCCTCCTCCACACTCGCTAGCACCTTCAAATCCTGCAGGTGATGGCAGAGGATGTAGGCTGGATGGTCTCAGCTTGACGTGTTCTAAGTCCTCCTCCTGCTGAGGTTCAGCTGTGTCATATATTACTGTACATTGAACAGCTCCACTGAAGATTCCCGGAGACTGGAACTTCATCATCATTGATGTTAAATTCTTAGGGAGATCTTTGGCACATCTTTAGCTGGAGCCAATCTGCTTACCCCAAATGCCTCAGAATTGGTTCAGAAGCTATCGCAGGTATTCACATTCCATTTCCAGGAGTCACTTTGGGTGAATGGCCTCCATTTGGCCATTTACAATGAGTGCAATGTTCTAAGTACAGGTTTTACTGTGTCATTTGACCTCAGTGGCAGAGAACAATATGGCTCAAATTTAATTTACTGGTGCAGACATGTTTCCATGTTGCAATAAGTAACTGATCAACATAAAATACCGTAACTCAGGAAGTCTAGCCAAAGAAATCGAAATATTATATATATATTGCAAAATTAATCAAATAATACGTAAATACAACTCAGTTCAAATATAAAAAGCTGCACATGGATATAATATAATTATTACGCTTGCTTAATAACAAGTATGTGGTTCATTACTGAAAGATGAACTCAGTGCATGTACTCTGGGGGTCCTCTTTTTCCCATTCCCCTGAGCTCCAGGAAGGAAGAAGGGGTGAACTTCCTGCCTCAGTGGAATTGATCCTACAGACACATCCAAATCAAAAGATGGGCTTTCTGAAAAGCTTCTGAAGATGAAATTGCTTTTGTCTTTGCAACATCCTAGGGGCCTCATCCGAGCACTTTGCGAGCAAACGGAATTGGTGAATTTGCTACAGAAGGTGAAATCTCAGTGCCATTGAAATAAATGCTGCCATGCCCTTGATCCACTGAAGATTTAACTTGATAATATTGAAGAGTTATACATCCATATCACTCAGCTTTAACACTTTGAAATAACAATAGTTCAGCAACATACTTCAGCGTAGTCAATGCTTCTTTTACCTACAAAGGAAATAACATTTTACAGGTATATTTAATTTAAATACTAAAATGCAACTGGTTTCTAATTTTTTCTAATATATTTTGTTTAAACCTTAAAAGGGCAGGTCTTGTTTACAAAATGAAATAGAATGTTAGATTCTCTGGATTCTTTTCCCTAAATTGACTCAGGCTCCTATGTATCTGAGGGATTTGTGATTCATCATGGTGTCAGGAAGGAATGTTATAACTGAGCAGGTTATTCACTGCAGCAGAAAAAAAAAATCAGGAAAGAATTGTGTGTTTATGACCTGTGATCTGAAGAAGAGTAGATTTAAAGGCTAGAAAGTAAGAGACTGTTTCTACTACTAAGCTCAAGGTGGAAGGGAAGGGAGGAAGAGGAAGACAGGTAAAAAGGGTAATTTTGCTGCATATTTTTAGTCCATATTTACATTACAACATGCTTTAGAGCTGGACATCTCATGGGAAATGGTATTTTAGGTACAGGCTACCTGTGTGGAATAACTGGCACAAACGCCTTTCCTTTTCAGGCAGGATCAAGGTGTCATTTTACATACTGTACATTAAACAGCATGTACATGACCCACTGGATGACATGATGGTACTGAGTGGGCTTTGGCACTAGTTCTGTGTCAACCACTGCTGAAGAGAGTAGTATCCATAACTTAGATGGAAAAATAACAGGGGAAGAAACATCTGAAGCTGAAGGAACTTGCCTATGGACAGACAACAGCAAGCTGGTAGGACTGGGGATTAAACATAGTTTTCTAACTCAAACTTCATGCCCTGTTTGTTCAGTGATAACAGGTAGAAGTGTAAAATGAAATAGAAATTGCAACAAACTCCTCTATCTCTTTTCCCTCCTCTTTGCCTTTCCTTGCATCCCTAGTGGCTTAAAGTAAAGTTTTTACTTAAAACATTACTTCCTAGCCAAACTGCTTCCTTAAAACTCATTAAAATAAGCTTTGAATAAACCAGGATAAGATTTGGTGTTAGATAATTTATTTTGAGAAGTTGTTTCTGTTTGTAAATAAGATGCAGTGTGTTTATTAATGTATGGATAGAGCTAAGGGGCCGTAATGTAGCTTCAGAAAAATAACTTAAAGAACATAGACTTGTTAAATAGAGATGCCAGGTCATTTGTGTGTTCAAACACAGGGCAGATAGAAATTCTGTATTTTAGAAACAGGTTTTCACATATGGTGGGGATGAACGTGTCTTAGATCTCTTGAAATTCAACAAGTTTAGAAAATTGTGATGTCACCCTAAAAAATCAGATTTTTTTTACAAGGAGTTCTCAAAGTATATACAAGAACAAGCACACATTTTTTCAGTCATGTCACATGCAAAAAAATGACATTCACTCCAATCTCATTGCCAAGGGTTTACACCACATATTTTCAGTGCACCTGTTATGCAAAGGAAAATTGCACTTCCAACTGAAATTTTATCTGACCATGTCCACAGTCTGTAGTAAAAGTTGGCTTGCAAATGAAAAGTCAAACACTAGAGTCTGAGGATGGAACTGAAGAATTGTTAATACAGATCCTCCCTTTTCCCATGTTTTCAACTAAATAGAGGATGAGCTTCTAGATGGAACTTAATTTTGTATAAAAAGGCAGTCATGAGTACAGATGCACTGTGGGAAAAGGAGTCTGGCCAATGAACTGGAATGAGATGGCCAAGAATGCAAGATGTAATTCCCGCAAACTCCTTTGGCAACATCTAGTTATAGATTTGTCACAAGACAAGAATGATATTTGACACAGGAAAGTCTTTGTTTGTGTTCTCTTCCTGTACATCTTTACACTAGCATCAATTCACAGCACTTCCATTTCCTGAAAAATTACCTTTAGTAATCTCACATGAGAATTATACCCATATTACTGGCAATATATTTTATACTGTCCATAAATGGTGGCAAGTGTGCAGAGACCTCAGCAACTGCTTAGAACTCTGACAACTGCTAAACAAAGATGTTCTGTGCTGGCCTAAGCTTGCGAGAATGAGAGCAGTGCTGGAGCCAACCACATACTTTGGGACTTTTCCAACTCTGTCAGAAAACCCTTTTTTTTTTTTTTCTCTCTTTTGGTAACAAATGGCACTAATGAGAACAATGAATTTCAGTAATTAGGTTAAGAGGCTTAAACAAACAACCTAACTAGAACAATGAAAAATGAAGACAGGAATACAGATTATTGTAAACTTATTGTCATCATAGACTGATAAGAGTTTACTAAGCTATCTGGCATTATTATAATTCATTTAATCACAAACTTCATTCCAAAGCTGCCTATTTCTCTATCTGCTTTTCAGAATTAGGAGCAAATAGACTGCATAACAGAACTGGAAGAAAGTAAATCTGAGAGCTGCTGGGGGGTGAATTGACTGCACAGGAAGTACATTCTTTGTTCAGCCAAAGAACAGCTGTAGTTTTTACAGAAAGGGACCTCAGTCCATGAGTTAATGTCTCTAGGTTTTTGCAGAATAGGGTTCAAATCCCTGCTTTGCTATATATTTTGTGTATGATCTTGAACAATTCACTTGAACAGTTTCCTAGTAGTTAAAAACTACACTAAAATACAGAAACAATTCTGTATTGCAAAGCTTATGACATGCTCAGATAAAAGATAGTTTGTTTAAATATCTTATGAATCACTGCAATATTTTGCAAATTACCTTACTAATTGGCTTCAGCTGAAACCTTTGCATGCAGGCTGATGTTTTTCATGTTTTCTTTTCTCTGTGACATTTGTTCAATGGCTCTTTACATGTAAAATTGCTATGTACTTTCCAAATTTTCCCTTTTTTTGTCTGTATAATCAGTCATGGCAAACATGTTTGCAAAGAGATTTCATGTTTAGAACAGTTAGCAGAGAAATGAGGAGGGACATTTCCACTGAAGTGGGAACAACTTCATTTTAGTCTTCAGGACAGAGGCTAGCGTGATTATAAAAATCATTAATGTGATTATAAATTATAACATGATTATAAATAAATGGAACAAGTGAAGCTTCTTTCCATGCTTTCAAGCTTTCACAGCAATGTAACAGGATGTAGTTAGTGATGGATAAAGGTAAGAGTGGTCTTGAATTGGAAATTCATGCTGCTTAAAGAGCACTGATTGCAATTTGTCTATATTTAGGGCAAAGAAGATATACCTGAAATATTAATTATTTTTTATTTATTAATTCAAAGTATCTTCAAAAGGGTTCAATTTATTAAGGTAAAAAACAGTTTGATAGCAACAGCTGGGGGGGAAAACCCAACACAATGATATACAACATGTAGAAATACCTGTGTATGTAACTTGGATGTTAAAAAAATATTGAAAAAAATTATGTCAGAAGCTAAAAATATGAAGGGAAAATGTAGGTTTTTAATGTATGCTGGAATAAAAGTATATCTTAACATAAAATTGTCCTGATTTTGGAAACAAATCATCAAACTCTTATTAGAAGCATAGAATAGTTAAAACTCATAAAATAGCAGGAATCCTAGAAATAAAATAAAGAAGCTGTTCTTCTACAATATAAGAACAACAAATTTCTTTCTGGCTTATGGTCTGAGGGAAATATAAAGCAACTTGAAGTAAAATTAAACACTTCTAATTCAGTGGACACAGATGTTTTGCACACAAATTGCTGTAGGAAATCTTTATTCCTAATTTTTAACAAAATCTGGAATAGCAGGAAAATTCCAGAAAACTGAAAGTGAGTTTACAGTGGGCCAATATTTAAAAAAAACCTGTCAAGAAGTCAGTGTTGGTCAATTAGTCTGACATCTGTTCCAGAAAATATAATAGAAAAGTTGGGAAAAAAATCAGCTGAGAAGTAATTAAAGGATGGAAATAAAATTAATTCCAGACAACACAGTTTTATGAAAAGCAGATCATGTCAAAGAAATCTCTCATTATTCTTTGATGAAATTGCAAGCTTGTTTGAGTAATCTGATTTTTGTAAAATATTTTAATTTGGCAGCACAGCATGTTCTGATTTAAACATTGGCATCATATACTATTAATAAAGCAAATGTTTTATGAATTAAGAGCTGGTTAAGTGATAGATCTTAGAAAGAGATTGTCTCCAGGAAATTATCAACAGCTGAACATACTTATAATGGAGTTTCATGGGGATCAGTAGCAGACCTGATACCATTCAACGGCTTCACTGATTATTTTTTAAAGCAAATAATAAATCACTTATGATAACATTTGTAAAAAAAGCTGAAACACCCACCCCCCCATCCCCGACTTGTTAAAATAGTATGTAAGGAAAAGGCAATGAGGCAAGATGATCTGGATCTTTTCAGAAACGGGACCCTGAAAAAGACCTGGGGATCAAAATGGAGGAATGCTGTAATGTGAGGTCTCAGCACGGTGAAAGTGCTGATAATTAGCTTTAATTGCAGTCTACTTGCAAATGCAACTCTACTGTTCTCTGGATTTAGGCTCTTTCACATGCAGTGAGTGCTGGTGTCTGTGCTGCGCTTCTCTACACTACCTCTTGTGCTGGTTGCTATAAACTGAGACACTCAGATGCCTTGGATGCCTCTGCCAGCATGATGTAGTTTTGCCCTTGATCACAATCACGCTACTTTCCCAGGGAGAACATAATGGGTATTAAATAACCCTTCATTCTAGGAGGAAGGAAGTAAAGGAACCAAAGTCTGGAAGATGAGGGCATGCACCTTTGAGTTAAAATGTATTATTGTTAGTATGTACACATCACTGGAAGAAATTATCAGTGGAATGGCCAGCTTTAGTCAAGTCTGTGCCTTTAAAAGCATACAATTTTGTGAAAGGATGTGAAAAACACCATATGACTTTCTCACATGTTTTTAAGAACAGTGACCTGACTGAAAGTTTTGTTTACTGCTCAGAACAGTGTGCTGACATTGGTTTTGGACAGAAAAGAGTTGAAAGCTCATACTCATAGGCAGAGAATATAATATGTTCAGAAGAATTTGTAAAGAAAAAGACAGTTCATAATGTAAAGCACTAAAAGTAAAATCTGAAGCTCTGCTCTCAGGCAACAAGCCTGTCAGTTGAGAAAAAGAAGTCTTAGATTGGCCTATGGCTAATGCTTTTCAGATGACAGAAAGGGTATGACCTTGAGAGGTCATCCCCTATCTTAAGTCAAGATCAACTTCACTGAAAGTAGATTAAGAGAAAAATGAATTGCCAGTAATGTTAAACTCACAGGTATGAAAAATGTCCTGCAACAACAAAACTGGCTTCTAATCCAACTGAACTCCCCCCTAGCCCAGGAATCACAGGGAAATAGCAGCTTCTCGTACAATTAGTGAATGTGTGGACTCTTCCAGAAGAATCCTTAAAATTCCACAGATGTGCTGTTTTCTCAGAGACTGCAGGCTACAAAACCAGAAAGCACTGTGGCTAAATTGTGTATTGTGAGCTACTTTGGGTCAAGGATTAAAGAGTGTCCTGACCCTGAGTAAATCCAGCTAGTGTGGAAGTTCTGAACAGGTTGTATTTCAACAGCAGAATGAGAACAATGATTTTAACTACAAGTGATTGAACTTCTCAAAATAGACAAGACTCCTTATTCAAGAATATTCTGAGTTCAGTTTTATAGTAAAATTCTGTCTTTAGTATCCTAATCTGCCTATAACTCTCCTTCTGCTCACTGCTGAAACTGTAGACTTCAGTTCCTGTAGAATCACTTATCCTATCTGACAAAAGTATCCTTATTGAACTTAAAGTTATTGATTTGGAAAACCACAGTAATTTGCAATGAAAGAGTGATATTGAAATATTTTCTTGGTAAAATTACCTTAAAAATCACTCCTTATTCAGTATTTTTTAGCTGGTGTATGTTTGTATATCTTTAGTACAATTTCATTTAGGGAATGGTTGCTGTAAGCTGGGCTGGCTGGGGAGCATGCTGCAAGCAATGTTCATTTTCCACTATGAATTATTTGGCATGTAAATATTCTCCCTACCATTAATGATTAAAATAAAAATATTGAAATATTGAATACAATATTGAAAGAGATATCCCCCATCCTTCTAGACAAAATAATGTAAGAAGTAAGAAAGTTCTGATACAGCTGCTTTGCAAACTATCTGAACTTCTACTTGTGTATGACAATGATTTACACAGTCCACTCAAATTTTATCTTACAAACCCTAGACAGAGAGCTAAAGAAATGTAGAACTTGACATTGCATCAATTTTAATAGGCAAGGCTTGACCTAAAAATAGTCCAGAGGAGACCACAAAGATGATCAGAGGGCTAGAATAACTGTCCTGTGAAGGCAGGCTGAAAGAGCTGGGGCTCTTTGACCTGGAGAAGGGAAGGCTCTGTGGAGACCTCACAGCACCTTCCAGTACCTAAAAGGGCTACAAGAGAGCTGGGGAAGGACTTTTCACTATAGGAGGCATGGCTTTAAACTGAAAGAGGCACATTTAGATTAGATACTAAGAAAAAATTCTTTACTGTGAGGGTGGTGTGACACTGGAACAAGTTTCCCAGAGAAGTTGTGGATACCACATCCCTACAAGTTTTGACAACATTTTAGATGGGGCTTTGAGCAACCTGGTCTAGTGGAAGGTGTCCCTGCCCAAGGGAGCAGGGCTGGAATGAGATGATCTTTAGGGTCCCTTCCAACCTAAACCATTCTATGGTCCTATGAATGCCATTCATGGGTCCTTTCTGCTCCCACTCACTATCATAGTGGTGTCTGTGGAGAATAATGTATTTGGCTCTATGGGCTTGAGTTTAAAAAGAGTAAGAAATTACTTTTTTTACATTTTGTATTTATTGTAAGTGAGAACAAATTTTGAAACAAGGAGTGTAGATTATATCATAAAGGCACTTGCACTGATATGAGGGATTAGCTGGGAAGAAGTCGGGGTAGGAACAGAGCAGGATTATCCTGTCAGCAGGAGGGTAGATGAGCTCAAGGCAGCTGTGAAACCCCACCTGAAGTCTCTCTTGTCAGGTTAGTTTGCACTGGAGTCCAAATGCCCTGATGGCCCAGCTCTTGTCTCGGGAAAGGAAAGCAGGTCTCCAGACAGGGGCCCCATTTTATGTAGGAGCTCTGGCCACACGTCTGTACAGGCACAGTTGCTCAAGCCCTGGCTTCATCTGGCAGTGTTCCAGCAAGTGGTACAGACATCACAGGGCTTCACAGGCTCTCTTCTTATGCCCTATGTGATACAAACACACAAGGAAAAGATTGTGCCTGGCCCAGTTTTAAAGATCTTAAAAACCAAGTCTAAAGTGAAAGTCAGGAGGTGGCAAAAACTGACAGATGCAGCACAAACAGTGAGATGTGTGGGAATTTCCCAAGGAATGCCATATCAGTTGTCCTTCCATTAAGCAGCTATTTATACACAAGGTGAGAATCTAACTTTAACAGTCAACATACAGCATGTAAATCACTTCTCAAACTCAGATCAAACAGATGACATGGTCATTTTCTCCCAAGACCAAAGGCAGCAGCTTGTGTCTCAGTAGTGCTTTCTCTAACAGATATCACAAGCATTCTCTTTTGGGATAATGTTCACATCTCCTACTATTTGCTTTGCAGTGCCAGCCTCACTAACAGCACTCAATAAACAACTCCACTGTGACTCACTGGATGCAGTTTATAATAACGACTCTATGGGCACTGCTGGATGAGAAATGTTCAGAAAGTTATATGTTTACTATGCAAATCCCAAGGCTTGATGATCAGGAGGATGGACAGCAGCCAAAATAGCCTCTTCCAGTAACTGTGGGGGATTACTTCTTTTCCTTTGTGGGCTTACCAGACTGTCTTTCCCAGGTTAGTAAACACAGGTGGAGAAGACACCTGTGTTAAATCATCCCTGGAAGTGCACAAGTCCGGGTTGGATAGGGCCCTGAGCAACCTGGTCTAGCGGAAGTTATCCCTGCCTATGGCAGGGAGGTTGGAACTAGGTGATTTTTAAGGTCCCTTCCAACCCAAACCATTCTATGATTACATGGTTCTATGAGAAGAAATTGATAAAAGAGAGGAATTCAAATAGACTCTCTGAAACAGGTCACACATTGCTTTTGCTCAAGTAAACAAAAAAACTGAGCCTAGTATATCAGAGGAATAAAAAAAAAACTTTATGTAGAAGATAGAAGCATTCTTTTAGACTTGTGTTAAATTAACCCTTGTTACACTGTGTTACTTACGTGGAGAGTAAATTACTCTGTGCTTTAAGAAAGCTAGGTTGGCTCACTGATGACAGACCTAGAAGGGAAGCCTTTGAGGTGCCTCTGGATGGATTCAGCAAATATATTTCCTGCAGTGTGGATTGAATTTACTACTCTGCTCCTTGTCTCACAGGTTATCTAAAACAGAGTCCTTAATAATTCTGTTAAAACACTACTTATGTTTTAGTACAAGCACAAGTCTATATTGCTGTAACTTTCTGAGGAGTTACTTTGGCAAAAACTCACATACAGATTCAGTTAAACAAGTGCACATTATTAGCATATTCTTGTGTCCACAGTAGCTATCCTCATCTCAGCACCTCTGTGCAGGCACTTCTTCATTGCCTGGAGGTGTAGTCACACTGTGCTGAATAAAGCACTGTATGCTATGCTGCTGCCTTTCTTGCCTGAGGCCAGAATTAACCCTGATTTTTTAACTTGAACCATTAAAAGCCAAAGGTGGTGTAACTGCAGAGTGACAGCTTTTCCTCTATACCTCCAAGTGCCAGAGTCACACTTGGCTTTGCAGAAGTTGTTGAACTTCTGAGTTTCCTTTGGTGTAATGCACAGCTACAAAGAGTAGGGGCTTCAGCTGTGAGTTTTCATGCAGCTGTACGAAAGGCTTCAGCACTCCTGAATGCATAAACTTCACCAAAAGTGATGCAGTTTATTCATTTAATATTTACTTAAGGACTGTAGTAAGGTTTTGTCATAGAACATTCCTATTTTCAGTGTTATCTTAGGGCTTTGCTACTCTGATGTAATCACTAAGGAAGCAAAAAAACAACTACCAGCTCAGAAGATGAAGGAATGGATGTCAAGTAAAGGGCCACTGACCACCAGAACATGAGAAAAGAATTGACACATTTTAAGAGGTAATGTTTCTGTCACTGCTCCAACTGGCTGACCTACAGACTGGCTCCAGACCTGGGAACAGCTTGACCAGTTATCAGCCCAGAAAAAAATACTTCAGCAACTAAGCATGTGAAATAGAGAAGGAAGAAAGAAAAGTGATAATGAGGTTCTATGTGGAATTTTGTGGGGGAAAAAAGTATATGTATATAAAATATTATATAAGTATATATGGAATCTGGAGATAACAACACATCGAAAGGGGTAGTGCCTGGGATGGGGGAAAAAAAAAAAAGAAATTTTTTATCTGAGTTTGAAAAGTGCTAAATTTAAGAATTTAGAAAGTAATAGACATTAAATAAATAAAAAGTGAGGTGGCCTCTTTAGATCTGTTTATTGTGGAAATGAAGAATCTCATTCTAAATCCGAATAAGGTGGCATATCCACATGGGGAATGTGCAGCCCATGTGCAGGAGTTGCTTCAGTCTGCAACTGTATAATTACGTCAGTTCATGGTGTAAGCAAGTAAATGAGTTCCTCATGGGGTGAATAATTAGCCACTGAATAGAGAGGTGGGGTATCAGTTCATGCACTATGTGCTTGAAGACCGAGACAAATATACATGTGTTTATTTCTACACATAGTATGTACAAACTTATTAGTTATATAAAAATTTGTGGAAGCTCCTTTGTCCTCCATTGCCTGAGTCATTGAAAAATAAAATTTTGAGATATACAAAAATGGAGAAAGTTTCTCAGCTATTTGGAGAAGTGAAGAATACAGGAGAAAAAAGTAGTATTCAGAATACAGGAGCAAAGTGTAGACTCATGAATTAATAATGCTGAGAGGGATAATATGAGGGAAATATATAAAAGGCAGAATATGCCAATTCTGTGGGCACAGGAAGGACTAAACACCAATTTCTTCAGTAAGTGGAGGTGCTGTAGGTGTCTCATGAATGTAGGTTGGCCTTTGATACAACTTCAGTGCTTCATTCAGTAGTAAGATGTAGGATTGATAAGCTCAGTAAATGGATCCTGGATGATGCTTTCTCCTGCATCATCTTCTGTTTTTCAGGCTGCATTGGTGCCTCCAGATCTTATTTTGTGGCACTGCAACTTCTCCTGAAGTTATCACGGCATTTTCTGCCTTAAGTACTGCAGTCAGTTCTGCCGTGGCCTGGTCTGGTACACAGTGAGTCCTAGTTAGAGGATGGAGCATAAAACTACTTTATCTGCGAGTAATACCATTACAGGCCAAACCACATTCCCAGGGCAGCAAAGAGGTTGGATTGCCTGTTTGGGACCTTATTCTTCTCCCTGCATTTTGAGAAGAAACTTAGCTTTAGAGAGAGGGATTCTCTAGTTCAGCTGTAGGCAGTCTGTTCCCTCCAGATTTCTGCAATACCGCAATAAACAGGAATAAGTAGAAGAAAATATGAAAATTTTGAGGAGAAAACCAAAGCAATTCTTGCAGGATGCATAAAATATGAATGTGTAAACAAAGCAAAAGGACTTGAACACCTGCAGTGATAAAGACTGTTTTGCAAAAATACTTTTCAATATTTAAATAACCATTTCTGGTAGCCTTTGGGGTAACAATATAGCTTGATTGCTGGCCATTCCCCACAATGGAAAGTTAAGGGACATCAGGTATAATTTTACTGTAATAAACAGAATCTGAAAAAAAACAAACTGTAAGGCTGCAAAGCAGCCTGTTTTCCTGAACTGCTTTGCCCTCTGAAATATTTTGATGGCATGACATACACTGCTTATTGTTTTACATGTCTTTATAGCCTTCAGCCTCTCTCTCTGTCAACACATTACTCTTCAGCTTCATTGTGCTCTTCTGTCTTCTCTGGTGCCGTGGGAACATAAGGCAAATGATTCTACTGTTCTCAGCTAGAAATTGTTTTTCATTATAATTTCAAGAGGGTCTTTGAAGTATCTACTTAGGCTCTCACAGCTAACAAGAGACAAGGCAGTTGCTATGCTACTTGTTGATTAAATGAAAACCAGACCTGATAACATGTGAAATCTTCCTAAGGGAGGTGTTTCTCTTATGGAGACGAGTACTGAAAAGTTAAGACCTGAAGCTGTATGTCTAAGGTTAAATGCCTAAATGGTCATTTTAAGCTCTGAAAGCAATGAGCTGGCTATCTGGAACCCAGAGTGTCAGTGGGTGTAAAACATCACTGACAATAGCTGAGCTTTTGAGTATTAAAGGTTTTGAGGACAAAATGTCCATTTTGTATTCCAAGCATTACAAAATCTTCTTGGCCTAAGGAAACTAAACTTAAATTTTAATTTAAAATTAAATGAAAAAGAATTATTTTTCTGAGATGTTATGTGACAGAAAATTCTAATGAAACTCGGGAAAAGAGAAGGTCCTCAGCTCTGCCAAAACCAAGATAGCATATTTAAGGCCATAAATAATATGTAGTTTCATACTTATAAGTCACAGTTTGAAAATGAGTTTCTAGCAAAAGCTCCAAAATAAAATGTATGTCTCTGAAATAGAATGTAGACCTTTAAATTCAGGACAGCAGTCTAATATAAAGCTCTGAATCTGTTTAGACATTGGAAGTTTCTTAAGTTTGTTGTGCTCCTTAAGTCAGATTTAACAGATTCTGAGAGCACAGAGTTCAGAACAAAATATAAGTCATGATGATGTCCACTGTGAAACACAACAAAAAGAGGTGCCGGAGTAGTTAATTAATTGATGGCTTTGTATATTTAATTTAAAATATCATACTGAAAATGAGAAATTTTTTTTCCCCTTTACTCTTGAAAATTAATAACTGTGCAGCAAAGGATGTAAAAAGCTATGAGATCAAGGAAAGAACAGGTAAGAGAAAGCATAATTTTGTAGTCTAGTGATTGAAACACTGTTGGGAGGGAGCAGAACTGGTTGTGCTCTGTACACCATTTTCTTTTATGTGTGTTTGTCTGTTTAAATTGAAATGCAGAAGCAGTCCACAGCAGCAGAATAGAAAATGCTATTACACCTTGTCTTACTTGCCATATTTTTGGTCCCACACTGTGGTTACCATGTGAACTGCTTGAGGAGTGGTGAATATACCTATAAGCTTGTGGTTATCCTCTTAGAGTAGAGGAGATCTGAGTTTAGTTTCCTTAAGCTAAGAAGGGCTTTCTTCTGTTCCAGTTATCAGTAGCAAGACACCTGATCTTGTAGCTGCTCACGAATCAACAGAGATAACAAGGGTCTGCATTTTGGCATAACTGAGGAGCAATCATCAATTAGACAGAGGCATTGCATGGCAAAGCTCAAGACATAGAGGGATGTATATTTTTCAGATACATTTCTATCTCCAGCTGGAAGAACCAGCCAGCTGCTGTCAGCACCCTTCTCTCCCATGTGTGTTTTCCACCCCTACTCCAGGCTGTCTAGATTTGAGGTGATACATTACTTTCTCTTGCATCATATGACTTTCTTTGAATGGGGTTCTATACAGAGGTCATCAAGATGTGTTATCTACCAACATATTTCATGCATATGGTTTGTTAACATTTCAGTGATTGCCTTAATAATATACACTAGGTGAAGAAGTAACAGTTTGTTATCAGTGTGCTGTTAGACAGTAACACTGGACTTTTTCTGAATATAGCAGTTTCTGAGAGTAAAGATACTTAATATGTTACAATAATATGACATTTGTTCTACTGATTCTTGTTTTCTGAAGAGGAGGGTAAAGTAGGGAGATTCTCCTAGCGCAGCAGTGTCCACAGATATTTCCCACTTTATACCTTTATTTCACCTTTCTTTTAAGTTTCTATTTTATATTATGATGTGGAGTTGATGTATTACTTTGGGGTTGGAGTTTTTTTTGCTTTGAATAACTCCTTTTTTTAAAAAACATTCATATCTTTAACAGTTAGATACAGAGAAATAGATGAGCAATTTCAAACTAATAAAAGAAAATTATGTGCTGGGATAATTTTTTGTTTATTATTTCAAATTTCCTTTATTACACTTGGCAATTTCATCCAATCTGTGCACTGAAAAAAAAGAAATCTTTAATTTCTAAAACAAACAAAAATTCCAGTTGCATGGTAACCAGCCAATGTACTATGCCCTAGAAATATCAGATCCAGAGGACTTTTCCAAAGAAATAAAGAGCTTTTAACTGATTTCTTCATATCATAATAACATATATTTTAACCACTATGTCATACAAAGTGATGCTGTAGTTGTATTCTTCGAAGTTAAAGGAGTTACATCATTGGAGAAGGGGATTGTAGCTCTTCCCAAGCATTTTGTTCTTGTGCAGCCTCAAGAGAGGAGTTTGCCTCCATCAGAAAGGGAGGTCTCACCAGGCAACATGCTCTGTTTGTCAGGAAGGAACATTACTTTAAGGAAATCGTGAACTTTAGATCCACTGAGTAAGAGGAGATAAAAATAAGGGGCATGAGGGGGATGCAGGAAGGCCCCTCAGGGTTTGCCATCCATCTAATGGTTACAGAGGAAAAAAGACAGACACAGACACATGATTTTCCTCTGGGCATTTCACATGAACATGGTAGTTTCAAAGGCTGTGGTTACTTGGCTCCCCTGATGATGTGGATCCACTGAAGGTGTGTTTCAAGAAGCTGGAAGGAGTTATGGAACTGGTGTGAGTGCCTTGCTAAGTGTTACAAGATAGGGATATCATAGTTTAAACCCAGCCAGCAACTAAGCATGATGCAGGTGTTCACTCAGTCTTCCCCTCATTCCCAGTGGGATGAGAAGGAGAATCGGGGGGGGAAAAAGTGAAACTCATGGGTTGAGATATGGACAGTTTAATAGTTGATAAAAAGTAAAATATAGTAATACTAATACAAATGAGTGATGTAGTACCATTTTTCAGCTGTGTTCTCAGCCTGAACACACACAGAGGCACATGGCATTCAAGGGAATGACTCTTCACAAGTGCATGAACTCTTTGGGAGGACTGGCGATTCAGCAGATTGACAGAGGTGAATCTCTGCTGAAATGAGCCATATTTCATTCACACATTTAATTCATGCTCTCTACATGCCTCTAGTTCTGTGAGCAACATTCCATCCTCAGATTGCCATAGTTCAGTCTGATGCAGCTGCTTCTTGCAGCCCAAGCTATGTGGTGTTTTTCACTGCCCCTCCATCTCTGCTTCCTGTCCCAAGTCCTTTACTCAGTGTATTTTTGACTCTGTGGATGTGACAGAAGGCATCTCTTTTCACATTTTCAGGTCTATAAGTTTGCGTCTTGATTTAAGTGTCCTCTCTCTTGCTAACCACAAAAACATCAACCAATCCCAGTCCCAGTAATACAGCTAGGTTTGCCCAATCTGTCTGGTCCCAAATCTGGACAGCACAAGGGCAATTGCCTCTTTCTCAGTGGTTGTTACAGGGGATATCTGTGCTACCTATGCTCTCCAGGGTAGACTGTCAGACTTCTAGTGGTCTAGTTTCAATTGGTGTGGTTGACTGATCTGAAAAATAAATGGATGAAACTCAGGCTCTTTGATTTAGGTATGGTGCTCTTGGAGCAGATTTGCTGCTGGAATGAGACAGGATTCAAGAGAACCAGCTGGAGTCTGGTATGTAGGATTTTCTGGACTAAAGCCAGGGAGCTTAGTTAATAACTCAGCAAGACAGGCTGCTCCATTCCCTAATTGGCTGGCAACTTCAGGCCCTGAGTGCCCAGTTACTCATCCAGGGGCCAGCACAACTGAAAAAGATCTATATTGGCTACAGCTTTCAGAGTTGATGTATTCTGTCAGAAGTGGTTGAATTAATCGACCTCTTTGCAGACAAAACATAGGTTGTAATTGTCTTGTGAGCTGCAGAAACTCTGAATCGAACCATGAACTTGTCTCAGTCTTTATAAAGAATTGGTGTGAAGTTCTGTGTTATTTCGTCAAGACAGTGTCAGACCTGAGGTCCAGAAAGCCTACAACCTTCTGTAACATCTCTGTCTTTAAACCTGAGCTGGAGATAAAACAGCATATGTAATACCAGGCAAGAATATTCTGCTCCACAGAAGTATCTATACTCTTAGTAGTTGTGAGTGACAAACCTGTTGTGATGGGTAACCATATCTGATTGCAAGGGGTCCTGCCCTAAAACCTGTCTTAAGTTTTGCCTTTGGCCACTTTGTTTCAGAATTATGGTCTGAGTCCCACTTGCAACAACCAGCCTATAAGATTTTTTAGTCAATATAAAGTTCTACACTTTGCAATCAGTTGACCAAATCTGTAGAAAGCATCTTGTAAAGTACATGTGTCAAAAAGAGTGCCCTTGTGATGTTCAGGTTGACAAAGGATTTGGGGAGATACCTCGGGAGAGGTGTGTGCCCAGGGCACTGAGGTGGGGAAAACAACACTTAGGAAAGAAACACTTGTCAATTTCCAAACAGTGTTGAGAGCTTGGTCCTCAAAGCAAGTAAAACAGAGCTTCTCAAGCATGCTTTTTTGGAGAGTAAAGTGCTGGCTGAAAAAGGCATGAATCTCTTCTAACAGAAATGTCTCCTCTTGTTTGCTTCCTCCTAAGCTCAGTTAAACAGAACTTTAGTATAGTCTTTGTAAATTAAAGAGATTGGCAAGACACCTGATTTGAACACTCATACCTCCTGCAGTCTGAAACGAGCTTCAAGGCTCAATTGTTTTGCTAACCAGGAATGTCAAAGGAGGCACTGTAGAGAATCCCTTATGGAAGTGAGTTAAGTAGAGAAACAAAATCCTTGACCATCAAACAGAAAATGATATAGCTAAATTACCCCTGTGGAAAATTGTGGCATGTGGAACAGAGCAATGAAAGAGCAGGAAAGCCACTGAGGCAGTGGCAAGACAGGCAGAAAATATCTACAGCTGTATATGAAATTATGTGGAAAAAATTATAAGGAAAGAAGGGAGGTCATGTAGTTTGGAAGAGAAATTATGCCAAACAGGCAGTATGTGTGGGCAGCAGGGATGTTGAGGATGAGACTGGTTTTGTTAGTATTGTAGATAAAGGAGCAGCAGGACATTAGGGTGAGAAAAGAGGTGAAAGAAATGAAAGGTGACATGAATGTTGAGAGCCTGAAAAGAGAAAGAAAATATTTCAACCTCCAAAGATCCAACTGTGATTATGCAGCTGTCAGCCCTGCCCCTTTAATTAAGTAATTGATTAATTAAAATAAAGCACTTAATCTCTCCATTTACATATTATGCCTCCCACTAACCAGCGCTGACTGCGGGGTCCTCGTCAGAAAGCTCCTTCCTATTTGAATTCGTGTTGGTTCCCAAACATATTACTTTGTAAATAGGAAATGACAACATTGGCTCAGTGCCCCAGTATCGTCGCAGCATTGCCATATGTCAGTATCATGCTAAACATAGTAAGCAGAAGACCCAACAATATAATTATTGAGGACATCTGTCAGCAGCACAAGCTACATCTGGGATTAGTGGCTGTAATACTGGAAAGACCTATAAGAGGCAGAGAGGAAAGTCCTTTTGTGTTGGCTTGGATTTTCAAGAATAGGAGCCAGGTCCTCAGCTGGTGTAAATTTAAGCCATTCAAAGAAGCTAATGAATCCAGCATCAGCAGATACTAGCTAAGGATCTGACACTGAAAATGAGGCCAATGTCATTAAGCGTGAGATTTAATATTTTCTTTGTAAAGGTAGAATGCCTCAAAACAATCTGAGTTTACAACACAGAAGATCGTTTGTTAGTGGAGCCAGCAGGTAGAAAATGTCTTTTATCTCAGATCTGAAGGACTGTGGACAAGTTTGGAAAGCTCCTGAAGAATATTAAAAATTCTCTTTAATGTTCTTTGCACGTCAAGCATGCAGTAGTGTGATTTTATATTTCAAATATAAATATATAGGTAGAAAAAAAAGAGTAATCTTTCAAGCACATTTAACACTTGCTAAATTTTCTTCATCCACAGCAGAGTTTATCTTGTAGTCTGCACAGGTAGACTGTCCTGTGAAACCAATGACACATACAGATTATACCTATATATTAATCTGAGGGCAAGCTCCTATTGGGAAGCCAAGTAGCTGCATTAGTGGAATGGTGCAGTTGAGTTAATATTGCCCTGTAGAAATCATATAGCCGTGTTTGTACCATGCTGTGCTCATTCTAACATACCATAGTTCTCATCAAGACTTAATATTTCAAAGACCAGGTTGTTCTAATATTGGCTATGTGACATGTGGGATGGAGTCTATCTACGTTTACACACATGGCAGAAAGGCTTCGCTCCATATATCTGTACACAAGCCCTGAGGATTTCCAGTCAGTTCACAACCCTGTTGATAGAGCACCAACTACACAATGATGAGTTGCATCACTGCCTTCAACAGAGAAGCAGAAGGGATTATGCCTAAGAAGTGTTAACAAGCAGATTTTGAGCAATACCAAGAAATGTTGCTTTCTGAAGAAAGTGCCTTGTGATATATTAGATGAGAAAGGTTAACCTCACCCTATGAAAACCATTCCTGCATGTGTCACGTAAAACTTTTCACTCCTTTATGCTATGGATTGACAAACAAGGGCATATTTGCCCCGAGTCAGGTTTGTAGTAAGAAGAAAATGGATTATATACTCCCCACTTTTTAAACTTTTTTACTTCGCAAGATTTCTTTGAGTCTTAGATCCACAACCTACATGCAACAAAGGATCACAACAAAGCAGCAGATTTCAGAATTTACAGAAAGTAGAGTTTCTTTTTCCTTAAACTGAGAAAAATCCTTCCAAAGGCAAATACACTGCAAATTTTGGGGGATCTAAGAGATGTATGCCTCTTCATCTCACTTACTCAGTAGGAGATTCGCTGAGACACTTATGCTTATGAATGTATCCATGTGCCTGTATATGAGCTAAGTGTTTAAACTCCTCCTGCAGTCAGCAAAGATACAGCCCATAAAGCCTATAGATCTACAGAGTGATTCAGTTAAAGTATCTACTTTAACTTTGATGCTTTGAATTGCCTTCCTGAGGTGTTTATTGCTCTCTCATGACTGTAGAGGAAGCACATGGAGCATAATGCCCTAACTGAATGCCTCTGTACATTCCCCCCAACAGCATACCCTGTTGAGGCTGGCAAACAAGGTAGCCAATTAACCAAGGTTAGAAGTAATGGTTATTGTGATGAGACATCAAAAAGTGAATTCAGAAGAAAAATAATCGGATACAAACTTATGACTGCACCCATGTCCATCAATATATTTTCATTTACGTAACACGTAAAAAGCATTTTTTTTCCAGAATTCAAGTGTGCCTTTCCTAGACAGGACAGGAGCGAAAAGAGCCCTGAAATGCAAAGGGGTGGGAGAACGGAATGTAAATGTGCAGTGTCTTGTTGCTGGTGGTGCTTTTCAGTGAACTGGGCACTGCTTAAATCTTCTGTGAGTGTGATGGATGAAAACACATAATTGTTCATTGACTGCAAGTATACTTCCATCAAAGGCAGAGTCTCAGTGAGCAGTGGCTTTGTTTAATTCCATTTTCTTAATAAAACAGGAAAAAAATTGTTTCAGGCCTCTTGCCTCACACCAGTTCATCCTTTCTTCTTCACATGACAGACTTTGATTTTCAGGAATCTTTTTCCTGATACAAATAAGGAGAGCTGTTTTGCATTTTTGTATTAAAATGTAAGACAATACAAATGGCTCGAGCCAATGGCCTGACCATGAAAACACAAATTTATCTGCATCGGTAAACCTATCCACCTCAATGACATTACTTACATTTGGAAATCTCTGTCTTGAATAATAGTTTGTAGGACTTGTTCCAAATGGGGCTACAGTGAGACTCAGATACACACCTTTAGCTTGGGGGTGGATTTCACTGCTACTGTTGAGGGAAAACACCCAGTTCAGAAAATTATTCTATTTCTTTCCAAAAATAAGAGACAGTTTAACGAACACAAACATACAGGATGAATAACTTACTCTTGGCTGATTGCAGCTCTGTAGTGAAATTTGATGGTTGAGTTGAAAATAGTGCTTGGATGAAAAGGAGTCTGTAATGGAAACCATGAAGGAACTTTACACCACCAGCAGTGCCAGTAGAGAGCTCATAAGTATATCAGTCGTATGGGGAGCTATGCACCTATTGCACGTATTCACCATATTCAAAATCTCAGTTTCCTGAGTTTAAATGTGTTTGAATGATCTGCGAATTTTAGGGTAATATACATGTAACATGCCTCTCTATAGGAACTATGGGCCCATACAGTGTGTCTTTATATGCTATGCTATAGACCTTACAAGCATTCATTTAGTTGTAGCTTATTTAATATTTTTAATGGGCTAATCCTTGTTCTGTCAGGAGAGTTTTTTCTATATACAAAGCAATTACCTAAAGTAGTGCTTATTTAGCTCACCTAACCAGAGCAATCAAGTAATCTTTAGTTTTTTTCATATCTTGCCAGAAATTTTATTAATGGAAGCAGGCTATTCCTGTCTTAAATATTCTCTTGCAAATGTTTCCAAGCAGAACAAGAATGTGAATAACCTAGTGTTCAGCAATGACTTTTAAACAGATTCTTATTCTCCTGTCTGATTTTGATAAGGCAAATATAGCAGCCATCACATAGACCACAGTTATGCCATTGCAATTGATTTTTGTTTATGGCAGTTAACTAATATATGTATTCTTGGAAAGAGGATTTGAGAGAAATATGGAGGATGGAGTCAGAATTTTTCTTTGTTCAAATTTTCAAATCTCTCTCCAAAGCACTATTCTATTTAATTTGGTATCATACTGCAAGGCCTGGCTGAAATTTTGACTTCCATTTTCTCAAGGTTCTGTTGTATTGTTTTGCTGCTTGGATTTCTTCCCCTCTTCCCCCTCATGATAGCACATGCACACACACATTCACACAATTATATCAAATCAGCACTTGGATTTCAACCTTTTTTTAAACCCCAAACTGTACATCCTAACACACGTGCAACAGCTGCTTTTTGGCTACCAGTTTCACAAAAGCATTTCATGACTCCTTATGGCAGCTCATTCTTTATGGAATTAATTTAGTTTCATACAACCCTCAGGTTAATGGCATTTACTAAAAATAAATGAATAATTAGCATCATTATTCTATTTTTGTATTTGCAGAAACCAGGGACTGACTCCAATTTTGCTCAAGCCAGTCTAAAATCATAACAATTGCCCTGACATCAAAGGAACTACCTTCACGTCAAAGTGCTGTAAACGAATAAAGACCCTGGCAAGGTCATTTCATGTTGAACAAGAAAGATGTTAATTGTGATTAAGCCTATGTAAAAGTGAAGCAGTTACAACTTCCTTCCTACTCTACATTCAGCAGTCAGACTCGCTGTATCTAAGTCCTTGCCAGGGTGCACTAGGACGTGACTAACATCCATTATATATTTGTTTACTCCTCTCCTTCCCAGGCAATAATCAAGTGCAATGACCAATGTAGAATACACCTTTATGCTTATACTAGTCAGGGTAAGGTCAAAGATGGGCAGATTGCTTTTCCAGCAGGAGGTGGTGAGGTTTGTTGCAACTCTTTGTTCCCGTGGGAACTTATTTCCTACTTTGGGGCGACTCTGAGGGAATTCTGTCTCTTACTCTGACACACTTAAGATGTTTTACCGAGGCAGCTGCTTTAACTGAGAAAATTTGATGTGTGGTTTTATGTGTGTTTTTCTCTCCGAATGCTACAAGTGGGCTCACTTTACCTTTACTTTTTGCCTCCTTCACACAAAATTAGGTCTTTCTTAACTTTACACTTTCCACTTTTAAAGTGCAAATTTAAATCCTTTTAAAAAGGAATTAAACTTAAATCTTTCAAGTTATATCAAGGGAAATATCTTCTTTTAATAGCGCACCATACTGAAAGCATCCCCTTCAAAATACTACTGGTTTCTGCCTCATCAACAGAGATTATGTTCTCAGAAAGCTCCATTTGGAGCTTACATTTGCTGCAAACTAACCATCTAAAGGCATTAAAAGCATAGGAATGTAAAAATATTTCACAACAGGACAGCAGAGAGAAGGAAATCAAACAATGCAGAAAACTAAATATATAGGGGAAATTCATCATAATAGAAGAAACACATTGGAAAAAGGATACTTAAAAATAGAAGAACATTCCATATTTGAAAAGTACAGCAATTGTGATGAAAGCTCTTAAGTAAAATATAGTAAAGTAAAATATAATTGCAAGGTACAGAATTTGAACAAAAGAGATGCCTCAGTGGTTAACATGCTGTCTTTGCTCTCTACCAGTATTGTTATTTCAAAGTGGTGTTGAAGTGAAGACTAGGAGTCAGGTTACAAACTGTTAGAACATTACCTGCAACACAGAACATTATTTGCTCGCAGACTGGTCCCAGGGGCTGACTTTAAAAAGAGCCTTTGCATAGCTGTGAAGATGTTTAATTTTTATGGCAACACATCGCCTTCAAATTGAATTAATTATTGCAGTGTCTTATGCTAAAAACTTGTGATCTGATTATGCAATTAAAAAAAAATTACATGTTGCTGCTTTAAATACAGCAGATTCCTTTCATTTTCTTCTACAATGAAATGCTTGGTTACAATGGGCTCTGAAGACAATTTTTAATGCTGACTCCTCTGCATTATGGCTTCGTTTGTGGAGGCACACAAGCAGCCACAACAACAGCCTCAAACATGACTTACAAAACATACTGCTTTTGTACTTCAAAAGAGATATGTCCCCATTTCTTTCTCATATGTCTTTTCTCAAGCCTTTTATTCTTCACAAAGTAATACAGAGCTGACCTGACAAAAACACTTTTCTTGACAGAGTAATCAAAATTATCCTGCTTGAGTAAATCTGAGAACTCTTTTCCTGAAAGAGCTACCTGGGAGCATAAAGACATATATTTTGTTTGTATCTCTTGGAAAAAAATATCGACTGGGGTGTAAAAGAACATTATTATATTTAGGCCAAAAATCTTACCTCTGATCTTAAAGAGATGGATACTCTGATCTCAGATGGAGAGCCATTGAATTCACTAAATGTATGTAAGGGTCTTAAGGACTACAATTGTATTGTGAACTTAGATGCTCATCTTCTTCACCCAAAATATTCCAGTACCTGCTACCCTGGAAGGCAACACACTCCCTGGGATTTAACATCCTGCACTTGTCCATACTGTTTGAAGGGTCAAAGCTGATAAATGTGTTATGAATTGATTTCCCAGAGTATTCCCAGAAATAAAGAAAAACTTGTATCACTCATTTTTTTCTCTTTTCACCCAGAATAAACATGCTCTGTGAGAGGGCTTGCTCTCATCTGCTTTACTGCATTCCTGTTATTATAAAAGCATAAAAACCAATTCTTTAGAATGGCCTCTTTCCACCAGCCCACAACTAAAGAAAGCAGAACTCAGCACAAGAAGGGCAGATAAACATTTCCAAGGAAATGTAACAACTACAAGTCTTTACACACAAAAAAAACCAAGACCCCAGACACGTAAAATCCCCCTTACCAAGAAAAGCAAGCCACATGTCTTTGCAATACATTGCCAGAATTTTTGCTGAACCTTTAATCCTTCATCCTGGTCCACTGTTCGACACACCTGTGTTTTCTTTGCATGGAAACCAAGGATGGGAGGGAAGAACAATTGACTTTCAACAAGGCCAAGGCACACACTTGAAATGGGGATCAGACAAAGTCTAGACAGATTCCTTAGCTGTTTGTTGGGGGGTTTTTTTGGTTGTGTGTTTTTTGTTTTGTTTTGTTTTTGGTTGGTTGTTTTTTTTGAGATTCTTTAATAATAACCATTTGGCCTTTATAAAACATTCAAAATGTTGTATGTGTTACTATTTTTTGGGTGAAGTATCAAAAAAATCTCTGCTTCAGAGTCTGATGTTCTGTTCTGAGTCTGTTATTTTAATAAATGTAACATCTCCTGTTTCTTATATGATTTAAATGCCAACATTAAAAACATTCAAACATTCAAATAGTCTAATTGGAAAAATACATATCTGAAAAAAAAAGATTTTAACTCATTTGAAGGACTGAAAGTAATGCTGTGTGTTCTTATTTATAAGGCTTTTGTAAATGAAGGACTTTCAGATGCTGGCTCTCTGTTTCACATTCTTCATTGCCTTATATAAAACTATCTTTAACTTTTAGGAAGGGCAGAAATTCCCTGAGCTGAACTCACAGGGTATGATGGGAGTCTCTGTGCCATATTCAGCTGCTGTTGATCACCTTCCCCACAGAGATGAGACAATAGCCCCACAGTAATGTGGAAAGCTGTAAAGCTGATCAGTAGAACTTTGGTCAGGCTGTTTAACAATGCCTTCAATCTTGTATTATTAAAGCAGCTGTGTATTTAAAAAACCTCTATGAAAACAAGCCTGATAGATAATGGTCTGGATAATGAGTCAGTAGTAGTTCCAGAAATTCTGAGAGACATGAGTCTAAGTCTGGAATTTATACACATTCCTGGTATTTTCCCAACTTATTGGCACAGTAAAGATGCTTAAATAAAATGGAGTGGGGGAATTCAGCCACACCAGATGATTCATGTATGCTTCTGCTTCCACTCAACTCATATTTTAAACAACATCTCATTGAAGTTATAATCAAGTGCTTATATATTTTTCTTTATGGTATTAGTAAGCAATGGTCCCTTTGTCCACAGTCTGTCTCATAAATATGAAGTCAACTTTTATTTCATGTTGTATTAGATCTAGGTACAGGAGACCTTTGTTAACCGAAGTAGTTTAGAATTCTCCTAGTTATTGCTAATTTTCTTAGAACCCTCCAGTTAAATTTACATTGGCAAGTCCATAGATTGCTCTTTGCCAAGAGAAAACTCATATGGAAAAATCCATTTCACATCAATATAGTTGACGAATATGACTGATAAAGCAATGAAATAATATGTTATCTTTAAAATATGCGTGTTCTTACTCTGTAAGTGACAATAAAGTTTAGGTAGCTTTAGCAGCAAATCTCTTTAGGGAACAGGAGGTGCAGAATCAAAATATTTTCAACTGTCATTTGTTCTATATTATTGTCCTCTATTTGAACAACCCAGATGCCAAAATGCAACTGTTTTGGTTGTTGTTTTCTTTTGAATTTTCTGACTTAAAATGTATCTAATTTATCACAATCACTGTGCTTTTCACTAGAGAAAACTGACTTTCCCAACTATTTTTGTATTCTGTTAGAGTCATGAAGAACTATATGATTGCAGAAATTGTGTCACTGTAGAAATTCAAAAGGATTCATATGAGACACTTTGATGAACATCCCAGTTACACATATAGAAAAGAGCAAAAATGAAGGACTAACCAATTAAATCCATGCCAGGCTCCAGGTGGAAGCTGAATATTTCTACCAGCATTCTTTATGGGGATATTTTCTTTTTATTCAGGTCTTCCAATAAAATCAAAGAATTGACCAGGGAGCTTCACATGGTAAAAGATAGTTAGAAAGATGTGGATCTAGTAGACTTTCTAAATCTATAGGTTTTAAAATGTTTTTTTTTACGGCTGAAGTGTAGATCAGAAGGAAACTAATTAAAAAATAGGATCTGAAAACAGCTGTAAAGTTGTAAGATGATGAGGGACTTCATCTGGAGACAACATCAGACAGACTGTACACAGGACATCTGGCACAGATGTGATGAGCCCACCTAGCTGGGTGGGCTGCTGGGCATTTGATCCCAGCAGGCTCAACTTCTCGAAATGCAGCATGCTGACCAGTGATCCATAGGGTGACTGTGTTCTGTTCTTTCAATAGGCCTGGCAATCACAACCAGAACATGCAAGATGACCACCCCTGACATTTCTGAATGTCAAACAGTCTAATCAGAGATATTATTTGGCGTGGTACATTCAGTATTTTTTCCTAAACAAACATATTTCATCTAGTAAGAGTGGTAAGAGGCTAGTGTACCATTAGTCCCTACAATAAATCATGATGAAGAGTGATGTATCCCTGTCTTGAGCTGGAGATAGCTTTGACTTCCAAGTGCTTTAACTTTCATTCTCAGACCTCTTCCATATATCATTCCGCAAAAGCTTACTATGAAATAGGGCACTTTCCAAATAATCAGAGAATCATTAAATACATATCACTGTCAAGGAGTTTTTCTTGATATCACCCTCTTTAGTAGCTCCAGTTTTATCTCCATATAGATACAGAAATAGCTCCGCACTTCTTTGATATTTACATTATAAGGTTATTTGTGAACTATAAAACTGCCTACCATTGTTCAAATACATATAATTTAATTAGCATTTTGAAAAAAGGGCTCACTCTTTCCACAGAACAAGCATTACTTTTTACGGTTCAAATGTCGGTGACCGGTTCCATCACCAGTTCACATTCTGGTAAAATATTATAAAGTTTATTTATATATACTTAATTTTTAATCAGTTCTTGCAGACCCATTATCACATTCCTTTGATCATTCCTACCTAGGCAGAGAATAATTTATATCTTTCAATCACTTTTCATGTGCAGATTCCTTTAGTCCCTTTGGGATATATTGGAGGACATCAGAAATGTTATACATACCATTATGCCTGAGTAACTGAAGGGTACTGTCAATTCTTCTGTTAAAACATTCACAGTTTTAACTGAAATACAGTTTGGATAACAGACGCATCTCACTTACCCACCTCAGTCAACTGTTTGCAGTACAATTTTGTGATTTCTCATTAGTTAGCTTGTCTGCCTTCTGCCACAAACTGACTTACATTCCTCCCATCTGTTGCAAACTCAATTTAATTATCAGTCACTGCTTTGAACACAACAACAAATACTTTTATGCGTTGAGGTTCTGCCCTTTTCTCCATTGTCAGAATTTTTGTGAGGTAATGTTTTCAAGTAAAGTTTTCACAACAGATTTGTTCACAAGTATACATTATGTTTTTATTAATGTTAGGCTCCAGATCCCTTAAGATTAATCAGTAATTCAAATAAAACCTGTATTTTCCTACAGATTTATCCTATTTTTTTTATTTAAATGTTTGCAAAATGGAACATTTTTTGGTCTATTTCTATAACTGCAACTAAGTTAGAGATTTTGCAATTACTTGATATTCACATACTACGTTCATCACACCATTGTCACTTACTAGAACTATCTGAATAGAAGGACCAATAGAAAAATGAGAGATCAGTAAAAGATAATTAATATTAAACTAAAAGGAAATTAACACCCAACAATCAATACATAATAGAAAAATTAAACAACAAAGAAGAACTGGAGACTCATTATACTTAGTGGAAAAAGAAATAATCTCTAACTGAATTCTGATCTTTGTTACCTGATTATCACTCCTTAGAATCAAGAAGAAAAGTCTGAGCTGTGTTGAAAAAACCCTCATAGTTCATTTGTAGAGTAGCCAATTTATATGCTAACACCGTTAAAAATATTTTTACATATATGTCTTAGTTCTGATTTCAGCAAGGAATTTTTCTTTCCCTTCCCCCCTGCGTGTGTGCTCTGTGGATGAGCCATCAAGTGAACAAAAGAATCGGCCTGGTCACTAATGGCCGAGAGATTAGTCTCCTAGCAATGAAGGGGGAGGAGTTGGGGAGGGCTACTGGGGTGTGTGACTGGAAGGGGGTGGAGGCTGGGGGGGCAGCTCTGTCTCTCTGCCCTGAGGGGAGCTGCTGTGGGCTGCAGACACTGCCGGGTTTCTTTGTCTCTTTCCTGTCAGAGGGGAGTTTTGCTGTTGCTCTTGGCTTAGCTGTTGCTGGCTGCAGGCCCTGCTTACAGTGAACCCTAATCAGCTGAAGTTCGTGAGTTTTCTTCCATTGGGAGAACTTTCTGTTTTATTGCTGGTTTTTTCCTTCCCCTTCTCCTGCCCCCCCTCACCTGGCGGCAGCCAAGGATCTCACAGCGCCGCCTGGTGACGGGCACTGGACATTACAAGTTCTACTCCTCCAGTGACCCAACAGCGCCACCTGGTGAATGGTACAGGACATTACAAATTTTGCATATCCAGTGACCCGATGGCGTCCTCTGCTGACTGTGGCTGGAATTGCACCACAGGGTGCTAAAAATTGAACTATTTAAATTTTCCTTCTGCTGGTTTATTGGTTTTATTCTTGAAGGGGATTATTGGTGGGTGTAGGAGTATTGCTTGGTTGTTTTACTTGTTGGGTTTTTTTGTGTGTGTTCCTGTTACTACACACATACCTTTTAATAAAGGGCTGTTATTTTTTTGTTTTCCCTTTTCCATAATTTGTTTTCCTTCAATCGGAGCCTCTTAATTTTGGATTTATAATTGCTTAGAAAAAGAAGTTTGGGTCTTTTCCTCCTAATCCATTCTCAGCAAAAGACCCTTGTCCCATTTAAACTGGGACGATATACTAGCAAACACTTACAAAACAGAAACAACAGCAAAAAATTATTCTCCCATTGAAAACTGGAAATTTTGAAATAAGCTTTGAAAATACTAAAACTGTTTTAAAATTGGCAGGCTTTTTGTGAACCTCTAAAGCTGCTTAGCTGAATTAATTCAGATTTTTTAACATACCAACCTATACTATTGGTACCAGGTTAATATACTAAACTTTTGGTAGTGGGGAGGTAGAGGTGCAGTGTTGTCAGACTGAAGACACCAGAGAACTACCCCCAGGTCATAGAGAACCAGTTCCAGCCAGATCCAAGGTGGACCTGCCACTGGCAAAAGCTGCATCTATCAATGATTTTGGTAGCACCAATGTTCTACCATATTTAAGAAAGGCATATAAAATCTCTACAGTGGTTGTAAAGGAGTAAGAAAATATGAAAGAAACAGGCCTACAGACACCAAGGTCAGTGCAGAAGGAGGGGGAGAAGGTGTTCCAGGTGCTGGAGCTGCAATTTCCCTTCAGCCCTTGCGGAAGACCACAGTGAAGCAGGTTGTGTCTCTGCAGCCCATGAATCATAGAATCATAGAATCAACCAGATTGGAAAAGACTTCTCAGATCATCAAGCCCAATCCTTGATCCAGCACTGCCATGGTTAGTAGGCCATGGCGCTCAGTGCCCCATCCAGTCTCGTCTGAAAAACCTCCAGGGATGGTGAATCCACTGGGCAGCCCATTCCAACGTTTGATTACCCTCTCTGTAAAAAAATTTCTCCCTAATATCCAACCTAAACCTTCCCTGGCACAGCTTAAGACCATGCCCTCCTGTCTGCTGCTGGTTGCCTGGGAGAAGAGACCAACCCCCACCTGGCTACTCAGGTAGGTGTAGAGAGTGATGAAGTCTCCCCTGAGCCTTCTCTTCTCCAGGTTAAACAACCCCAGCTCCCCCAGCCTCTCCTCATAGGACTTGTGCTTGAGTGCCTTCACCAGCCTGGTTGCTCTTCTCTGAATCTGCTCCAGCACCTCAATATCCTTCCTGAGCTGAAGGTCTATGCCAGAGCAGACATGTAGACTGCAGCCTATGGTGGACTCCTTGCTGAGGAAGGTTTCTGCAGCCCGTGGAGAAGAGCTCGTTGTGGAGCTTTGTTTGCTGGCAGGAACTGTGGTCCATGGGGGACACACATTGCAGCAGTCTGTTCCTGAAGGACTGCACCCTGTGGACAGAACCCATGCTGAAGCAGTTTATATGCCGGAGAAGGTCATGGAGGGCTGGACCAGAGTGTGACGATGAAGTGGCAGAGATGAAGCATTATGAACTGACTGTAACTCCCATTCCCCATCCTCCTGTACCACTCTGGGGGAGGAGGTAGAAAAGTTAGGAGGGAAGTTAAGCCTGGGAACAACGAGGGGAGGGTATGGGAAGAAGTTGCTTTTAGGTTTTTTTCTGTTTCTTACTATCCTACTCTGTTATTAGGAGAAAATAAATTAAATTAATTTTTCCTAATTTGAATATGTTTTTCCTGTGATGGCAATTGATAAATGATCTCCCTGTCGTTATCTTGACCCATGAGCTTTTCCACTGTATTTTCTCCTCCTCTCCTTTTGAGGAGAGGAGCAATAGACCCTCTTGGGGCATTTGGCAGCACCAAGGTAGACCCACAATACTGCCTCTGAATAGTATTTTCTGAAAATAATTCCCATAACTGATTTGAGTGTTATGCTCTGTTTTACAAAATGCATCTTTTTTTCTGTTTGCTTTTAGAGAGAACAATGTCTGGAGAAAAATGTCTTCCAGTCTTACTTCTGCAAACCATTTTTAATGTACAGTAGAACTTAAATGATATCCCTAAATGATGAAGTTGTTTGACATTATCTGCTAGACCATGCTTTGCTCTATCATTTGATTAAAATTTGTTTGGTATGGGATGTCTCATGTTAGCTCTCTTAACGTTTTTAGACTGAAAGAGGGTAGGTTTCGATCAGACATAAGGAGGAAATTCTTGACTGTGAGGGTGGTGAGGCACTGGAACAGGTTGCCTGGAGAAGTTGTGGCTGTCCTATCCCTGCAAGTGTTCAAGGCCGTGCCGGATGAAACTTTGATAAACCTAACCTAGTGGTGGAAGGAATCCCTGCCCGTGGCAGGGAGGTTGGAATGAGATCATCTTTGAGATTACTTCCAACCCAAACCATTCTATGGTCCTGTGAATTTTCTCTGGACTCCCGGTGACTTTAACTCCTGGTATTTAATTTTGGGTGAGAGTATGAAATAATGTGACAGTTAGACAGGATGATGTTTTTATAGCATCTCTGAGCACATGGGATGCTTATGCTGAGACATGGCACCAGGAGGATTGTCCTAGGCAGAGGAAACTAAACCTGACCTAAATAATGTTCATGTTATCTGGCTGGAACATGCTTTGCTGTGCACTGTTTTATCACTTGTAGCATTGTTTCCTCTGGGAGAAAGCTGGTTGTGTCTTTTCACCAAAAGGTGGGATAAATGAGCTGGCACATATCCAATGTTAATAAATGGGGGATCATATCTGGGAGCAGTTGCCAAATCTGGAAGTTAACTATTTGATAAATGCAGGTGCAATCCCAAAGCAGGACATGAAGAAGCTGGATACATGACAGGGGACCAAGGACATTGAGGAAGTCAGGGTACTGAGAGGATTAGGATAGCATCTGTAATGACAGAACAAAGAAGGGACAATCACTTCTTGGAGAAAAGGCAGGGAATCTGAAAAATCAATTTAGTTTGGTAATGTCTTTCTTCATTTTCATGTAATTTTGATTTATTTGCCTTCTTTACAACCTGAACTGCTGCAGCCCTTTCAGTTTGTCTATGAAGTGTTTTCCAGGTCCTGTTGTTTGAATGTGCTTAAACACCACAGACACATGAATGGGTTAGTCTGAAGAAAGTCTATTATTTGTCTGACTACTAAATGATTTTGCATCACTTCCAAGGTCAAATCTATCCCTGGGTTTTCAGTGCTCACCTTTCAAAGCAAAAGCTTTCCATCTTCTCTGCCTTAAAATACAAAGTTTAATTTCTCCCCCCTCCCCACTTTTTGAAGTGAGTTGTTCACATTTATGCCTCAGGCTTAACATCTTTGTTCATTTATTGACAGTGTGATCTTTCAATATTTTAGATTGCCTTTATGCCAGATCAGGAGAGGATCAAAAAATGCTTGGCATCCACTGAGAATTAACTGCTTTCCTACCTCTGATCCAAAGTAGGGCAAAACCACACTAGTGAAACACTCCACCTAGGATACTTTAAGTCAAGTCTGTCAGAATATAAGCCTTAATAACAACTGATGTACATATTAACTGCTTCTTGATCAAAACTTTGGTTAAAAGAATCACTTCTGTGATCAGATTTCAGCAAATAATACCCTTTAAGCTACATCTGACATGATGCTGAGATTTGTATACTCATTGTTGATTGAATGAGTAGAGAAGGATACTATTTGTAAAAGTGAAGATTAATTGGGATTGCAGTGAGGCAGTGAGGTGATCAGACTTCTTTTTGAGAGAAAATGTTTTTCCTATATATAGATTTTGTCTGAAATGATCTCTATCATTTGACAACCATTTTGAAAGGAGAGGTGTACAGCTTTGCAGTTATGTCTCAGATGATGTTTCAGCTACCTTACTTATCACTCCAGCAAATCTCCATTTCATGCAGAGAACTTCCATTGAGAAGAATGATTGGATTTTCTAATACAGGCCTTGAAACATCTGTGTCGCACCTTCTAGCCTTTATTTGTGTGTTTTTGTAATAAAATACTTTTAAGGACCACAAAGTACAACTATAGTTACAAATTTTTAATATTTTTTTTTTAAATTTAAAACTTAAATAGAAATCAATTTATTTAGGCTTAAATAGCTTTTTGGCACAATTGCAGCATTTTTGTAAGTGGTGACATTGCATGTTGCGAACTGGCTATTCAGTGCTGACACCAGCAAATCCAAATGTCTGCCAATGCTGTACACGGTAGTAGCCCTGGGACAAGGATAGCAAATGAACATGTATCTAATTAAGGTTCTCTGATAGGATTAATCAGTTGACATTTTGCCACATAAATCAATAGCTGGATTTTCCTCCTACCAAAAAGCCTAATTTTTGCTGAGGAAGCTGTTCACTCTTAGCTAGAAAGTCAATGTTTTTGGCAGATGATTGATTTCCCCTATATTTTATGCATTCAGATTCAAAATACAAACAACAGAT
This sequence comes from Empidonax traillii, assembly GCF_003031625.1. NCBI lineage: Eukaryota > Metazoa > Chordata > Aves > Passeriformes > Tyrannidae > Empidonax > Empidonax traillii. Next base: position 43,449 of record NW_020956488.1, read on the forward strand.
GGCTTTCCTTACAGTCCTAAACCTAGATTTGATTGCTATAATCCCCTCAACACTCCTGGAATTCACACCCTATAAACTTAGAGTCATCTGTGGATCTCTCTTCTACCCCACCTGAAACATAACCTCTCCAATTTAACAGGTACAGTATCAGGTGATTGAGACCTCCGAGAGTAAAGACAGGGAGAATTCTGTCACTCTTCAACACCAAAGCAATGGGCACAGTAACCTCACGGTGGTGTAACCTCATTAAGAATGACCGGAAGAAACCAGACCACCCTCCAGATTACAGCCTTCGTCAGCTGGACCCTCCAATTAGTGCATGTTACTCGGACCTGTTACTTGTTTGAATGAAAATGCTTGGGCTGGGCCTGAGAAGATTTGGCTTTTAATTAGGTAATTATAAATCCCCAATTATAGGCTGATAATCTTTCCAATATCTCTTCTTAACTTTGGCGCCAACTAGACCAGATGACTCGGATTTATCCTCTTCCTTGAGGAGAAAGAGATTTTTCTTCTAGAGATAAGGGCTGTTGTCTGTAGATCATGAGTGACTGAGTGTAAAGATTACGAGTATTTCTTAAGCTGCTTAGACAAGGCACTACGGTTCATTTTTTTAAATTGAAAATAGTGAACATATCAATGTACTTTCTGTAACTAAATCTGGATGTGTACGACAGCAATACCAAAATTTGTAGGAAAATTAGTGTCCATACATAGTAACTGTGACATTAAACAAAATTATTTTTCCATGTGGACTGTAGAATTTCACAAAATTCAATAAAATCTCTTGTAAACAAGAGGAAAATTGGACATTTTATATATGTAACTGGAAAGGTCCTGCTGTTTCTTTAGTGAAAGCTGGCACTAGTGAAAGATAACACTGTTAGACTTACTCAGGGAAACTACTCAAAGGATCAGTTTAGCTTCAGTAGAATATCAATTTCACCCCAAAATTGATTGTAAGGAGTATCAAACCTACTTCGGAATCAAAGTAAAATTCAGGGAATAATCATGGAAACAAAAGGAAGCGGCAAAAGGGATTTGAAAAATAATATTAAGGATTACTCTTTAGAAAGTGACCTAAATTAAAGAGAACTCACATTAAACAACTGAGGTAACGAACACCAAAACAAAATGAAATATTTAGTTTTGGATCACATGAACTATATTTGTCTGTATAAAACCTTGAAATATTTTAGTTCTGAAAAGCCTTATTTTTTTCCTGTTAAAATAATGACTATATAGGTGCAGTCTACATGCCTTTTTTTTTGTAATTATGCTCATTGGCATGAATGGTGTGACATACAATGAATTGTTATAATTTAGTATTTAGATCCTTGTTTATAAAACAATTTTTTTTTTCAGAAAATAGCGTATACTTTTAAATAAGTGAGTAAGATTATCAAATGTTAAAATTGTTTAGTAACTCTTCGAATATCCATCCTGACACCCAGCCTGTGGTAGCCAGTAAGGTGGCCCAAATTAAGAACATGCAAAATCTACAACAGTTCTCATCAAATTAATAAATGTCTTATGTACAAGGCTGTTTCCTGATAATTTCAAAAGGTTTTTTTTTGTTTGTTTTTTTTGTTTGTTTGTTTGTTTTTTGTTTTTGTTTTTTTTTTCCTTTTTTGCTTTCTTTTTTTTTTTAATCAGTTTTGGACACACTTTCCTCTCTGGTTAACCTGCCTGTTACTGGGATGAAAAAAGGCATTGTGCCCTACTGGAAGAGTGATATGATGAGGAAACCACATCTGCAGGAGACAAGCTTGTGGTCAATTTTCTCCCTGTGTATAGAGCAAAGAAAACCCTTCTGTAAAGAAGAATTTAAAATAAGGTTTTCATGAATCATTGTTTGCTGGACATGCCAGGGAAATCTAAATTAAGGAAGACATCCTTTCACTTAGCTAAGGAAAACCGCAGTTCATAATTCTCTCAGAAACATACAATGGCAAACTTTGTACTATTTAGATACTGAAAGCCAAGCCAGATTAGATTAAAAACTGGCTAGCTGTATTTTATAATTCTCCAGGAAGAGTTTTTTTAATGAGAATTAGAGGGGAAAAAATTAACTGCAATAGAATTGATCAGGAATTTTTGACTACGTGGATTTTCACTGGAAAAGATTGATGTTCAAAACCTTACATTTTATGGAAATTCGAAGTTTGGAAGGAATTACTTGTGGAGAGCTTCAGAGTGTTGAAAAGAAAAGATTACAGTCTTTATTATAATTTGACAAAAACTGCAGAGATCAAGAGTCTTGAGGCACAGAATAACAGGATTCCAGTGTAAAACATATATGACATGAAACACAAACACAGATTTGTTATATTCCAGGCAAATATCCTACTGAAAGGGTACATATTTAATGTTGCTTTTTTTTCCCCCTAAACAATGTTATTATTACAAGACTAATCAACTCCCAACAGGAGAATTAGATAGCTGCTGCTCAATAATCTGATGGTGGGGCATTCACCAGAAATACATGAGGCTGAGAAGCAGTTCCCTGCTCCAAGAAGGCCAGAACAGTAACTTTCTCTCAGCTGTTTCATAAAAAGAATCAAATAATCATTATCACCTACTACTAATAGCATAACTGAAGTTGTTAACTACATCCAAGATGTCTCTAAATTATATTAATTCACTATCTTACATCTTTTTACAATAAAGCAGACTTTTCACCACTCTTGACACTATCTGAGAAAATTATTATTTCTTTGTTTATGCTATGAAGCTTTAAATTTGAGAAAGGTGAACATAGCTGTCTGAATGAAAGATGTTTACCAAAAAGGTAAAGGATTATGTCCTGAGGACTTATATTTCATTTACATCTAGATCTGGAACCAAACTTCACAGAGACTCTTGGAGTAATGAATTATAAAACCCTTAATGCTGAATTTAAAGCCTTCAAATTAAGGGTGTTTTAAACTTGAATATTATAGCGATGCGATCAGAAGTCTTAGAAATTTTTGAAACATAATAAAACCATGAATAAAAATTAACCTAATTTTTCATAAATAGTATTCAAATATACTGTTACTTCAGTTACATTTGAGCTTCATAATCATCATCTGAATCAGAAATGGGTATTCAGGAAAGACTGGCAGGACATGAAAAAACAAACGGATCCCATAATTATTAAATTTTGATGATTCATTATAAGTCTTTATTAACTCATTCCTTAACTACAACCAACTCCAACTTGTTGGAGTTGTATTGGTCTCTGAATTGGAATAAAATTCTGAAAAATTTAGAAATGTTACTGGTTTTTAACTTAAAGTCAGGTAAAGATTGGACCAAACTTTATCTTCATTGAAAAGGGTGAGTTCATTCATGCCTATTACTAAAAACTAGAGAACATGCAAGTCCATATGGATGAGAAACTAAGGACTCAGGCACTTGCAACTTCACTACTCAGCCTCAAAAATACTGTACACTTCTAATTACTTTCCTCAGAACATTCTTGTTTGGCAAACAAAGTCTTACACTGACAGCACCCTACACTAAATGAATTAAGTGCAAAACTTGTGTTATTATATCCACAGCAGTATTGGGGTGTAAGAGAAAAAAAAATTGCAGAGAAAAATAATAGAACTCTTGATACAGAGAGAAAAAATGAGGATGTTGAGCAAGTCTTTTTTTATTGCTCAAGTCGAAGCAAGTTAAATACATGCTGAGAATAATAACAACTCTATTCTAAGCTTGACTGCGATAGTCAATTAACCAGTTGGAGAGAAGAGGGCACTTATTATAGGAGAGGAATATTAGCAGAAACAAAGTGATAAAGGCTGTCAGCTCTCAAAGTTACAGATGGTGACTTACGTTATCTCCTGCAGAACTATAATCAGGGAACATAAAAATGTTTGTATATACCATTTCTCTTTTTCAGTCCATGATTTTTAGAGACATCAGAAAAATAAATGCCAAAGCCATCTTTTATAAGTGTTTTAAGTATTAAGAGGTTGAAGAAAAACTAGTTACTTTGAAGAGGTTTTCTTCCATGGTCCTTCATTGACTGTCTTCGCGAGCTCATTTGGGTGCCTAGCTCTAGTTTTGCAGATGATGTGAGTTGTATTAGCTGAAGACTGTTACACTCTGGTATGCAAAGGTTTAACTCTTCTGGATTTAAACAATTCTTTTAGTGTTGTGGCCATTGTCTTTGGTGTATGCAAACAGGTAATGGCAGGATTTGCTAATACAGGAACTAAGATATGATCCTGAGGTATCACAAGGTAAGACTTTCATCATACAGTTTAAGCTCTTTGCTAGAAAATCATGATTTTCCTAATTCTTTTAGGCATTATGGTAAGCACTGGATTTCTCTGTGGAAACACTCAACAGCCAAACCACAGAAGCTTGCTTTAAATTCTTTAAAGCCAGTTCACAGCACTGAATCAGGTTTCAAATTGGACCTAGATATAATCAGTAAAATTTGAAGTTGGATTCATAAGTGAGGGGTAGAACATAACTTCATAACAAATAAAGAACCAGAGAAACCCAAGTGAAGCAATAAAATGTCTGTTCTCTATGTAGCAGTCTTGTTTCTGCTGTTATTTTCCTAATGGTTTATATCATCCAGCTCCTGGGAAATCAGGTGCTTCCTGCCAATTGAAGATCATTAGCACTTTGAAAACAAACACATGGGTTTCTACAGATTCTTTTTTAGCATAATATTAATCCTCTTGCCTTTGGGAATAGATTTTGATCTAACTTCAGACAGGCAGGCACTTCAATGTGTCTTTTTAGCTCAAAAGAGACAAATGCTTAGTTTATATCAAGTCTTAAAGAAATCAGGGATAACAGAGAAAAGAGAGACAAGAATGACATTAATCTCATCTAACTTCAGTCATCTGCAGTGGGAAAAGTCTATATCTAAGCTAATAACCTCCTCAAGCACCTTTTATCATAATTGAAGAGGAAATAGGTACTTTTGGTACTCTAAACAATTAGCTCAGATGTCAATGCTTACATTGTAAAGATTTACATTTATTCAGGTAAACCTCACTCTGAATTACTATAGCGTGTAACATTTAAGTTATGATGTCATGCCCCTGAGTCTGAGTTGATTTTTGTGCTTCAAATCAGCAACGTTTTTTAACAATGTCCTAGTTTTAAGCATATAAATAGACCTATTGAAGTCAATGGGATATTCACATATCAAAGGTACGTTCCAGTACTTTACCAATGTGAGTAATGTGCCACATATGTTTTTCTTGCAATAACTCTGCTACATCACTTTACCTTTAGGCAATAATTTCACTGTACAGTGGAATGAATGTTTTCAGAAAGCTCTCTTAAATTTTTAAGATTTTGGCATTTTTAGAGCAGATGCTGGTAAATTACTAAGGTTTGTATTCTTTCCTATGCTTCATAATAGCACTAAAACCTAATAAAATATAATTCAATGTTTTGACTACTGCATTAATTGAACACTAAAGCTGTTTCCGTCTCTTAGTAAGGGTTCAAAATATAATTAGACACATGTTAACTTTTTTCTATGTTTCATATAAAAGAGATAAGCCCAAATAGTAGTATAAGTTACCAAAGCAGTAAAGATCTTTTTAAATCTTGAACAGATAGACAGCTCAACATATCAGTCATCTATGTAATTTCTAATTGTTAAAAGCATAGATGGCACTAACAAGTTCTGAGTGTATCTAAAGTTTTCAATCATTTTGTAACTGTATACGGTTTATACCATTTCACTGAAGAGAGTCCAAAACTAGAGCATAGCTTTAACTGTAGATGTTTTACATGGATCAGATTCTTGCTTCAGCTGTGAGAAGAAAGCTTGGTTATAGTAACCTTCAATTTAAGTTGGAAACTGTGAAGAAGAAAATCTTGCCACTGAGGGGTTTGACGAGTTTTCATCTCATTGAACATCTGAACAGAACACAGTATTTTGGGCTCAGCAGCATACCTGCCCCCTTGGATCAGGATGGAGGAGCACTGTCAAAAACAGGGCATCCCATCCCTACTGCTGCAATGGAGACGTAAGCTGTTCAGCAGGATGCAAATTAAACACGTGCTTTAGGTTTCTGATAAACTCCCAACTCGCCTGTGGTAGGCTAAAACCTTGGTCTCTTCTCCATCAGGTAATGAACAATATTTTGCTTGTAGTCAACTTCCATATCAGTCAGCTACTCAGTATATTGAGATCTTCCTAAACAGGCCTCCCTGTAAACTATTTTTATACCATGATATCCTGTAGCAGTCTTTATAAAAACAAATGAACTAGTGACATTAAGCTGAAAGGTAAGCAAAGGTGTTGAGTGTTAAACACATTAAGAGTGGGGGAAAAATCTGTTAATCGTTTTATTAATGTTTTCTTTTCTGCTGAAATCCTTGAAAATGCTTGTAATTCTTTGCAGCTGACAGGCTGCTGATTTTGCAGAAAGGAGAGGTTTTTGAGTCCCTTAACTCCAAGTCACAGTTGTTCCTTGTTTTGACTGTTGGAGAATTAGTTCAATTACCTCCCAAATAGTAAGTGCCTATGTTCTTAGAATTTAAGCATAAGAAGGTCTGCATCTGAGAATAATTATAGTTAAGCAAATACTACATTGAAACACAAGCTTAATGAGTTACACTGAAGCAGTGTAAGGGACTGTCAAAGTCATTTTGCTGCTGTATGGATTTCTACAATGCTGTTACTTCACTTATTTCAACAGATTTAGTCCTCATTTGAAGAGTTCCCCCACACACTGACACTGGAGCATTCCCAGGCTCTTGGGAAGTGTCAGCAAGGGTGAGGCTTTGAGTTTGTGATCTACTCTGTCCTTTTACTATGCTCGTGACAAAATCCATGAGTCCTAGTCCCAAACTGTGCACTTTGTCTGGCATTGGTGTTATCCTGAGGATTGTTTTTGTGGCTGGCAACTTTTCAAAACTCCAGTGGGGAACCTTCCACTGGCCTTAAGTTGCACCAGGGAGGTTTAGATTGGATATAAGGAAAAATTTCTTCACCGTTAGGATTGTTGGGCATTGGAACAGGCTGCCCTGGGAAATGGTTTAGTCACTGTCCCTGGAAGTATTCGAAAGACATACAGATGTGTCACTTAGTGGCGTGATTTAGTTGTGGACCTGGCAGTGCTGGGTAAATGGTTGGACTACGTGATTTTAGAGGTCTTTTCCAAACTAAATGATTCTATAATTCTGTGACTATTAGGCATTCGTCTGATTCGTGTCTCCAAGCAGACTGGATATTCCCCCACTTTGGGGCATTTGTCATTTTTTTATGGTCATACGAGTCTCCACCTCTGAATCTCCTGTACTTTCTCAGGTGCTCTCCCTTCCCTTCACCTTCAAGGGCAGTGAAAGGTGTATTGACAGCTCAAAAGTGGGTAAGAAAATTTATCTTTCCCTTCCCAACAAGAGCTATTGCTTGGAGGACTTGGCAGTATTAGGTTCATGGTTAGATTTAGTGTCTCAAAGGTGTTTTCCAACCTTAATGATATTATGATTCTCTAAGAACAAGCAATTGCATCTAAATTCTCACACTAAAAATGAATTTGATAAATTTAGGTCATGTTTTTAAATACTTTTGGTCTTGTTCTGATTTTCTTTGCATTTATATCATGCTAAATAAATCTTTAAATTTTGGCATGAGTGTTTTTGCTGAAGTGCTAGACAGACTAAGGTTCATGCACAAAAACACCTATGACATTTTTCATTGTCTAATGTTTTATGCTGACAGAATCACTCTGGCAGCTTTTTTTTTTTTATTATTCTGTGGACCAACTTCTTCCAGAGACACTAAGAGAACAGACTCCAGAGTTTCAGATTACAGAAGTCTGGAAAAGCTTTACACAAACAGCATTTGTATACTTCCTAGGTTGTCTGAAAACCAGAGGCCCTTAATGTACTGTACTTGAATGAGAAAAGTTAGATAAGCCTCAGCCTTCCTTATTATAAAACAAGAAAGCAAAAAAAAAAAGTCTTGAAAAACTAGTGTCAAATCATGTTTATTGTGCAGTGTGAACATACTTTTCATATTGTCTGAGGACAATGTTAAACTTGGATAGTGAACTGTGTTAAGAAAACTTTTTAAAGGCAAAATAACACTGTAAGGTCAAGTAGTTAGAAAAATAAGGAATTTTGTTTTATTTTGTCCTCTAATTTCTGTGAACCATGTACACTAGTTAACCTTCCAAATGGACTATGGTTTCTCATGTATTTTTCTTGGCTCTGTTCTCATTCTTGTAATCTGAACATTATGTTATTCTGTGAATCAGCTGTGGATAGGCCCTATTATCAGGGACCGTGGTCTGGATTTGATGAAATAAATGATGAAATTAATTGAGATCGAAACAGGCTTGCACCATCTTTCTTTTTACTGTTTTCCTAACTTTTCTAATGTAGATTCTTTTTTATTTGTTATGAGTCAAACATCATTATGTATTATTCAGTCTCAGATGAAATATATATATTAAACCAGAAAAAGAGTATTTTAAAGAAATCCTTCTTTTGCTACTTAAATTATAATTACCTGTTCAATCTTAAATACTACATTCACTACATTTCCAAATTTCAGAGAAATTACTGGGTTAATTCAGGTCACTGTCTTTATAAATCAAATCTGAGAACAACAGGAGCAGTGAAGGAGTAAACAAGAATAAAGTACAGAGCAGACAGTTACAGCAGAATATAGGAATTATGAAGAGTTTGCCAGAAATACCAATCTCATGTGGAGACAGGAAGAATTACCACGGGGAACATATTCCCATATGGAAAAGAGCGAAGTAGAAAGTTCATATTTCCAGCAAAGAGGAGTAGAAGACCAAATATTTAAAAAAAAAAAAATCTGTTTTAACCCAGAATTGAATAAAGAAATCAAAGCTGCCAGCAGCCCTGAGGTAGTGACTGCACAGTTTTAGGACTTTGTCATCATATCAGTCCTACACCTGTTTTAACCCCAACTTCCTTGTTATCACACAATCTCCCTGGGCTCTGTGGAATTCATGTTTGTTTTCATGGCTAATGGGCATGGGTAAAAGCCAAACTCTGCTTCAGTTTATGTTGGCATCTCTCCACTTTGCACTGAGAATGCAAAATCGCTGATAATCCCTCTACAGCCTTTCTGTAGTTCACTGGACTTTTGTAGCTGAGACCTTTTGCAACTGATACTATGGACTGAGAAGGATTTAGAAATATTAGTTTCTTCTGGTAACTGAGGACAAAGGAGTGAAGGTGGGGTTTTCTTGTGGAAAGCATCATGCTCAGGATGGTTAACCTTGACAAAAAACCAAAACAAAAATATGGATGTTAGTGGCATAAAAGATAAGAGCTGGGAGATGAGCCTAGAAAGCTTCATTCTTTTTGGGAGCAGACTGGTCTCATTTTCTACTTAGTTAATAGGGGTCATCTCTAGACATGGCATTAGTGACACTGAGAAATCAGATGCTGCCAAATAAAGCTTTCATCAAGCAGTTACAACATTCTTAATTTCAGCAGTGTTACTGGTTACAAGATATTTTGGGGCTAGATGTTGCCTGTCTGTACTTAGTTATACCAAGTTCAAAGTGAAATATGAAATTTATTTTCTAGTCCTTCTAAAACTTAAATAGTATTTATTGATGGCTGGAAATGGCATTCAATCAGTCCAGAGAAGGCTATGCCCTTTTGATAACTACTACAAAAACTTCAGGGAGTGCTTTGTTTCTCAAATATAGACTGGCTTTTAAATTTAGAAAATTATCCCTATTGTGTTAACTCTTTTTACCGTGTTTCCAGTGAATTCAGGAAGCTTTGAGTAAAGCTTCTCATGGGAAATGTTGACTATCCTCTTAAATCTGAAGAAATATGAGTAATAGATGAAAGAATTAGAAAAAGAGATTCTCTTGAAATTGAAGGGAATAGAAACGCCTTTCTGGTATCAACAATGGGTTTGGTTGTGAGCTGAACCTTAACATAGGATTTCTTTTGGACAGTGAACTTTAAATGACTCATCTATCATGACCTCAAGTAGCACCCCATTGCGTTAGTTCTTTACCTGTCATTTAGTTAGTTCTTTACCAGGTTCATTTTAACTCCACCACCAGTTAGGTGCATACTTACCTGAGACACTCTTGGTCATGTATTCTTCCACAGCCACAAAAGCAAAGGCTTTGATAGATGGTTCCTGTGATGCTTGGGATGGGGAGACTACAGTGGGGATTTATCTTTCCTCAGTCTTCTCCTTTCTAGAATAAATACTAATACTGTTTCATTTAAGCATCTTTTTATCTCTCTTCTACTGTTTTTGACTCTATCCAATGGGGTACCTTATTTTTATAGCAGTGTGGTCAAAACTTGACTCCAGCTGAGGCCTTATGTGTAGGATAAAGAATAACTACCTCCTCTCTGTTACTTGCCACAGCCTGTTGCTTGCTAATAGTATCACATTTTTCACCTGGACTTAGTTTGAGATCCACTCTACTTTTCTTGCCTCAACCTTTTCTTTCTTCTAGCCTGCTGCCTAGCTAGTTATTCTTGATTTTCTGTTTGTGTGTTCAATTTCCTCTCTCATCTATTGGTTTTGGGGTTTTGTGGGGGGGAGGGGGTTGTTGTTGTTTTGGTTTGGTTTTGTTTGTTTGTTTGTTTGTTTGTTTCCATTTCATTGTATTGCTTTTGGCTCATTTCTCCAATTTGTCAGGATCAGCTTGAGCAGCAACCACAGCCTCCAATGTGCTTCCAGCTCTGTGTGACTTATAAATGGCAGGAGTGGTGTCTGTATCATTATTCACATGTTTAATGAAAGTAGAGAATACAAGAGGGTGCTGCAGAAATGTGTTGCCAATTTGTGAGAGAAATGTTGACAACCTGTCTTTGAGCATTTTTTTTCAATCACCTGTGCATTTATCATAGACTTATTCCTTCTTTGGCTGAGGAGAATATCATGCAACACCATGTCAAAAAAATCTTACCAAACCCAACTGGAATAAGCTACTGCTTTCAGTATATCTAGCAGACTCTTCCAAAAGGAAAGCAGGTAAAATAGTTTTATACCATGTATTTGCTCTCCTTTTGTTTCCTTTTTTGTTCATTTATGCCATTTCCCTGTTTCTTTTCTTCCAGGTTAACCTCACAATGCAGTGGGTTGCACTGTAATGCAAATACTCCTATTGACTTCAGGGAGATGGGTATATGGGCATGGTTTGCAAAAGACTTGAGCAAACTGTGATGCAAAGAGTCATAAGTAAGGAACTTCTTCATTTGCCCAGAGAAGTGTGACTGTGCCAGTGTTTAAAGGGAAAGCAGATTAAGAAAAAAACACCATGTAAAACAAATGTTTCTTGATATTTAGGAATACTTGCTTTTGATTTTTGCATTATTGTGTGGCAAGTTTATATTTCATCCAGTATATTTTATTTAGTACTGATTTAGCTACCTCATAAAAGTTGTCTCACTCCTATGTCATTCTCCCTGCACAAGAGCAAAAGGCAAGGTGATATTCAGTGAGATGATGTGTCAAATGTCTATCATCTGATGCAGAAGAGATACTTTCTGTAGAATGTGAGATGGTTCTACGGATATTGCTGCCACAGATTACAGCGACCAAGGCTGTTTCAGGTGATCTGACACACAGCTGAGTAATAAGGATCTTTATTGGTAAAGGAACTTTTTCAAATTTCCGAAGTTATCAATGTTTCAGATGTTGTGGAAAGGAAAAGGCTGAAGTAGTTGCAGAAATGTTGTCCCACATTTTGACCAGATTTTAAAACAGATTCTAAAAAATACTTTTACATATTTACTCTCTGAGAATAAACCTTATTTTCTACATGGAAATAAAAGAAATTAACTCAAGGGAAATTACTCACATATGTCAAGAAGGTAACGTGCCCCTTCACTTTCAAAGGGTTGGCATCAGTGTAAATTATTGCTTACAGGTGCTAAGTAACCTCTTTGATGGTTTTTTTTTATTGGCTGACTCACATTTCTTAGGAAGATAAAAAGCTACTGTAACAGAGTAGTTATTTAATTAAAAAGAACTAAGGATTTTTACCGTAAAGAAAGAAATGGGTGGGGATGGGTGATTTTTTTTTGTTGAATGTACTTGGGCCAAGACTGAAAATGTTTTACCAGCTATTCTCTTTACCTTTTACTTTTACATTGCTATTTCTACCATGTGGTCGAACATAACTTTTGTTTGAATAAAGATTATTACACAGGCTTATTTTTTTGTCATTCAATTAACACAAACAGTAATATTTAGAAACTATGTAGCCACTTTCTTATGATTTTAAGTCCTTCATGCAACTCAGTCCTTCAGACTTACTGTTTTGAATTGTGTCCTAGATAGTATTTCTTGCTTTCTGCATGTTCAACAGAAATGAAATTTCAGTCAAATGTAATATACATGGACAAATTCCAAGAAGATCCTTGCTTCTGTATTCTCAAAGTGATCATCAAAAAGGCCCATTTTAAATAAGTTTTCCTCCAAGTCCAAAATTTGTTAACACATTTGAAAGTTTAAAAGGCAAAAACTAATTCTGTCTCATTTTAAATACCAGTAATTTCCTATTGAATTAATTGCTTTCCTTTGTAGTGAAGATAGATAGGAAAAACACATGATGAATTTCCTACCTCCAAAATACATTTGCTACAATTCCTTTCCAAAAAATTTTGTGATGGAAAACTGTAACAAATTTATATTTTTCTCTCCCCTCTCTAAGACAATATTCTCCTTCCCTCCACAAAAATAAGAACATGGAAAGTCCTGTTGCTGGTTTGCATTACAATAAAGCACCCAGACACATAGTTTTATCAACTGTTAGTATGCCTTTAACAAATCACAATTAAATATTAACAGCCTGTGGAGCAGCATGGAGGGCTCTGCAATCCTTTGAAGGCATATTTGCCAATTAAACAAAGTCTGACATTAGAGTAAAGGTGGCAAGGATCCAAACCAGAGAAATGAGAGTCAACCACTTCAGTGGCATTCATTAGCTAAACAGACATTCTTTGTGTGGCCTGGTTCTTTGCTACTGCCAAATCCACACCCTGTTCAGGAACTTATCCAGGCTCAGATAAGCTTATTATGGAAATAACACTTTGTCACCCCTTACAACTTGCTTCTTGTTAAATTATCTTTTATCTTCTTTGTAGTATTTGTCACCTCTCCTTGGGTACCCCTTGTGTGGCCAAATGGTATTGTGATTGATTCAGAATAATCAGGTTCCAAAGGTTGACTGCAGTTAGTGGGATAATATTTAAAAGATTCCCTCTTCAGTATCATCACACAAGAGTGGTTATGGAGAGACACTTGTGCAAGTACATAATATTGTGTTTTTTGGCAATGTGTAAAAGTTTGAGTGCTCATTTGGGTCATTTGGTAATAGGTGCTGATGTGTGTGAGAAAGAAAATTTGGAAGGGAATTTTCTAGCCTATACATGGCCTTCCAAATTTTTGTTGCAACTGCAAGTCCTGTGCTGAAATGGCAAAAATGCTTAGTATTACCTCTGCATACTGAGAGTGTGAGAGGGAGAGAAGAAGCCTTGACCGTTCTTTTTTCTGGTAGCTGAGACAAAAGCTAGAAAATCCTAGTGTTGGATGCTGAGCACCATGGAGAAAGAGGCTGAAACATCCTTGAGTGTGTATCACTCATGGGGCCTTCAGAATGCACACAGGCTTGTGTCCCCTTTCCTTCATTTTACAGCTTCAGTTATCTCACTAAAGGGCTCTTCTTCAAAGACTTGGTCTAGCTCCTATCTGTGCCTGGAACAACATCCACACAATGAAAGTGATTTCTGCCTTTGTGCCTCACAGAGATAAAGATGTAGCAAGAAAGTGTGGAATTCAGTTTTCTCAGAAACAGTTCAAAGTGGTAAAGGCAAAACTGAATATCAGCATCCCTGCCAGGTCGGAACAAGGCTTGGGGATGGTTCTAGGATGGAGAAAGAAAGCAGGAGAGCTGGGTTTGTTGCTCCTAGCAGAAGGTGCAGAAGTAGCTGATGTAAAGACTTTCTCCCCAAGTGCCCCTACTTCTGTGGCAATAGCTGGCTTTGCACAAACCCTGAGTCCAGCCTTATCACAGACACCATGGCCCATGTCAGTGGGTTACAAAACACCCACCAGGACTGTTTTTCTGCACCCATATGTACGTTTTGCCTATGCATATACCTACCTGTTGTTGACATCTACCTTTCAATATAGAGTTGTCCAACCTTGCTGTGCTATGTAGGGAACCCCTGGTGGTGCAGTGGTTAATCCGCGGCGCTGTCAACGCCGAGACCCAGGTTGGATTCCCGGTCGGGAAACTCCCTGGGCAGATGGAGCTTGTTAGCCCTGTAAGGCAATCCATCTACGTCCTGAGGACCTCGCTGCCACCGTCCAAGCTTGCTTGGCCCCAGCAGATGAACCTCAGGATTAAAGGGTGGGCTCAGTTCCACGCACACTGTGTCTCACCTAAAAAATCCAATGCGCAGGCTGGAAGGTGTAAAGACCTTCCCTGGTTCTTCGTTCGCGAAGACTGGCCATTATTATTATTATGCACACGTATTTGATAACATTCTCAGCTCTGCAGTTAAATACCTTTTTTTCTCTTTCTGGGCTGAAACACTGCATTGCATTTCACTCATCCTCCCACACAGATGCAGGGAAACAAGATATCCATCAGTAAGTACCTACAAAAGACTAGAGAGTCAAGTGAGGAGAAAAAAGTAATTTCTTGGGCAAATCATCATCATCATCATGGCTAGGCTTCGCGAATGAAGATTTGAGAAGGGCTCTACCCACGCTTGCTACAAGTGCGCTGATGGCTAAAAAGGCCAATGCGAGATAGACAAGTCCAGTTGCAGAAGGCACAGCAGAAAGACTCCCCAGGTGATATCAACTCTTGGGCAAATACTTAAATGACTATTATGTTTTGAATGGGTCTTTGTCATATTTAAGATGATGCCCCGGTTTGTATGATTATAATATGTATTTGTTGGTTTACAGGATTTATAATGACAGAAACTTTATTGACACCAAAATTTAGAGGTTTTTTCCTATATTCTATATTTTTTCATATATATTCACCATGCAAATTCACCGTAGTCACTTAAACTACATTTTGCATATACAAATACAACTGTAGCTTTCACTGAAGCAAGGAAGAACAAGAATATCTCATAGTCTTATTGGTCCACTTAGGTCTCATAGGCAACACTGAAATATGTCTTATTCAACAACATTACTGCTCGTATTTCATGTATTAATTCAGTTTCACTGTTTTTAAAAAAGGCTCTATTTAGCTTTCTATACACTGGAAAAATCCACACCCAAGTCACAGGAGTATTCTCCTGCCTGAGACAGATACAAGAGAAAGGGAATTTAAAAATAAGCTTTGTGTGTGAACATCAGGAAGAAAATATCTTTTTTTCCTTCCTCCAGTAATGCACACTCCCTTCACAGTTGCCAACCCACTGCCTCAGCAGGTGTCTATCTGCCTCAAAGTTGCTGGAGCTGTGGAGATTTGCAATAGTGAGAGGTTTTTCTTCTAATCTGCTGATTTTGACATCACCCTTACTGCTGATTTAATGAGCCCAATGTCATGAATAGGATTACAGACCCCAGAGGTCTAATTCTCAGTTCCTTAATACACTGAAGAGTAACAGTAACTATGGTAAATAATTGCCTCAAATCAAATAAAAATTACAGCTTTAAATTTGAATGCCGGGAATGTTTGTTCAGTGATCTGTATGGTGGGAATCATTTGCCTTTATCTAGCTCCCAAAGGAAAAAGATGGCACCCACAGAGCAAATGCCATCATCACCAACAGTGCCTTTGTGAATACTGTGTAGAAGGCAATGCTGAGATGTGCTGGAATCAGCTGAAACCAGGAAGCAGCAGGAAGGTGGCCAAACTGTGACTGTTCTCTTCCATCAACAGCTTTTTTTTACCTTTGGAACTTGGGTAAAATCAGGATCTGATTCCCAAAGTACAGATGCACTGTGCAGTCCTCACAGATGTGATGGGAATTAAATAAATGCTTCAGGAAGTTAATCATTATCAAGAGACCTAAGTCTTGTTCTGTACTTGCTTTATGACTCAAATTTTCATACACTGCTTGACTACCAGGATGTCCACATGGGATACTTGGGTCGCCTGGGTAATTATAATAAATATTCTGCTTTTATGTCAGTATTCACATGTTTAAATTGAGTTTGTAAAAGAGGGTATTTTACAGACATGGAGCTACAGTGAAGTCATTTGCTAATAACCCAAGGAGGTTAGTAGACAACAAAAGCAGAAGACTCAGGCCTCCTGTCTCTTTTCTGGTATCTTCAATCACATTGTCTCTTACAATCATCAGCCAGTTTTCAGCTGTTGTAATTTGGGCTGATGTGAGTGAGTACAATCTGCTTTAGGATACATAGATGCAAATTCTTCAGGGTGTTTTCTAGTATTCATCAGCAATGCTAAGTAAATCACATTTCTAGATGTGATTAGCTCTGTATATCCCCAGACACTGATGTGTATATGTAAAATAGATGCAGCTATGTATTTTAGCACACAAAAACATGCAGTTATGAGCACTCAAAAACATTTCCTCACACAGATATGCATGCACATACACCACTGGTGGCAGATAAAAATAAATACACCATAGGGAGGCTTTTCAGACGAGCATGTATTATGCGTGCCTTAACCACTTGATGAATTTGATTATAATTTGTGCAGTATTACAGAACTATTTACTAATTGAGATTAAATACCATAAAGATGCATATTTAGATTCTTATACAAAACCAGTTTCCTGTGGAGCACCACAGAGTTAAACCAAAGAAGGCAGGAAGTAGTGAAACAGGAGAGGGGAAAACTGCATGTTTAAGCAGTAGACTTGAAAAATTAGGCAGTGAAGGAAAGAGCAAATTGAAAGCTGCTTAGATTTACTGTAGCTGTAATGTGTGTTCTACTTATTTACATAAGGTCTATGTGATTATCTTTTCTGCTGTTCAGTAAGAATAGTCTTTACTGTAGTATCTGCCGCCAACACATGGTACTTTTGTTATCTCGGATATGCAGCCTACTTATTAAAGAAACACAGTAACCAATATGTAACGTGAACTTTTGACGTTCACAATGTTTGCAGATGGAGAATGTATTACACCACCAGCAGATATAAAAGGACAAGTCTGTATTCTCGAGTGGGCAGATTGTTCTGGTTTTATTTTAGGCTTGCTAAAATTTCTGTTTGTTCTTTTTTTGTTGCTGTCTGTTTGAAAATACAGGTTCTCCCTTTTGGACTTCATGTTAATGCAGTTCTGAGACCAAATATTGCACTCTATTACCTGAGAAACCAGGGCCTTTTCATGAAATGCCAGACTCTTCTGGGCCTTAATGTTCCTCAAATATTCTTTACTCACCTTACATGCCTAAATCTCTGTCTTAGATGTTCTCCAAGTATCAGCCTTCAAGATTATTTTGCTAAGGAAGATGCTTTACACTTTGTTCTCTTTCTGTTGTGTTGGTAGATGAGATGTATTATCTAGTTGTTTTCGTCTATCAGGGTGGGCTTTGAGAAGTACAACTATACAGCAGTAGTCTGAACTCATTCAGTTTACCATCAACTTTTACCCATGGAAAGGAGAATGAGTGTGTGAATGTCAAGATATGTCGAAAATAACATGCACATTTTTTTTGCTAAGAATGACAGCATAATATCCTTCTAGTGAGCATTCAATTACAAAATCCTACAGAGAAAGTAGTGCTCTGGCTTTCCAACCATTTGTTGAAATATTTGTTGAAACTTTGTTTACTGGAAGGAGCTTTTTAATACACTTCTTTGTTTGTTTGTTTTACATAGTTATTACTTGAAATATATAGGAATTGTGACTCACATCCCATAAGGGAATAAATAAAAGGCTCCAATACATCCTGTGGTGATGGAAGACTCTGAAACTCTTCTAAGGTTTTCTTCTTGGCAAAGCAGTACACATAAATATTTTAAAACAAACAAAAAAATGCTAGTCTTAAACCCTCTTAAGACCTTCATGCTACATCAAATGAAGCTATACTGAATTCACTACGAAATTATTAATAGGCTATCCATCCTTCCATCCAGAGTAAGAACTCTTGGTACTGTCTCTCAGACTGCTCTGTGTGGGAGAACAACATTTCACACTGTCATGACATCCTCTCATTTCTTTTCCTTTCCAGAATGACAGGACTGCTCTAGTGAAATGCTCCTGAGACACTAGAAATTAGTCAGTACATTGTTTGAATATGAAGTTGGAAAAAAACAGAGCAATATATTGTTTAGTAGTGAGGTACAGAGGTGTTTTATCAGTTGTCCAAGGAAAAAGGAAAGATTTTACTAGGAAAGACAATTTTTATTATATATTTGACAAAACAATAGTGAGATAACTCTGGGAGATGTGAAGTATTGCAAAACTGCACAAGCATAAAATGCTGAAAAGCTGCATTTCAGAGTCTCAGCTCTCAAATATGAGGTCATTAGTAATTCAAAATGAAGAACTCATTTACAGCTTCGAGTAAATTGTTACTGTTTAACCAATCTGTGCTGGGTCTGGTTGTCAGTCCACGTATCTGACCACAAATGTATTATTAAACAGGATTTTCCTCCTGGTGGACATCTTTATGCTCTCTGTTGGGAGCTAAACCTAACATCTTTTCTGGTATCAAACACAACAGGGAAATTAGCCTCAATTGCTCCATCAGCCAAGAAATCAAGAAAAAGCTGTTATTCCTTCTATTTGTCGATGTCTAAACAGGCAAGTGTTCCTGTCTTGAATCAAATACAGTCTCAGACTCCACTCCTAGCAGTGCCCTTATAAACAGCCTCCTCACAGAACCCAAAGATCTGGGAGCTGCCTGATGGGTGATGGGAATCACACCACCGGATACTGACCTGGCCACAAGCCTCCAGCTTTTGTTCTCAGTTAATGAAAACATTCTTGGCAAATGCTTTTGCTTTAGGTCATCTTGCACTGGTCTAAGAATTCCAGTTCAAGTGGCACAATATGAATGGCCCCAGCCTTTGCTCTTAATCATAGCCCTGCTTCCAAAAAAAAACAACAAAAAAAAGGCCAGAGACCTGTTCTGTTATTCCTGTCTGGAGGGCACTGTTGCTTAACCAGCTTTCAACACTTTGATTTCTGCAGAGAAATGTATCAAACCTCTCTACGAGTGCACTCTGCAGCACTGGGTTTTCTTGGTTTACTTTGTAATAGTAGTAGTAGTACTAGTAGTAGTCATAGTAGTAGTAGAACTTTTAGTGGAGGCTATTTCAGCAAAAAAGACAATCTGGCAAACTGTTTTCTTACAGTTTCTCTAACTGACCTTGTTCTAACCAGCATGAGTAAGGGCAACTCTTGATTGGCAGTGTATTTTTCTTCAAAGCTTTCCTTCCAATCCACAGTGTAAAAAGTGCCCTGTTCTGTTACTTTTCTGCCTCAGTTTACTTCAACTATAAAATGGAAGTGATAATTTCTCTTGTAAAATACATCTGTGAATTATGTATGGCCAGTCCCTTCGCGAACGAAGAACCGGGGAAGGTCTTTCCACCTTCCAGCCTGCGCGTTTGATTTTTTAGGTGAGACACAGTGTGCGCGGAACTGAGCCCACCCTTTAATCCTGAGGTTCATCTGCCGGGGCCAAGCACGCTTGGACGGTGGCAGTGAGGTCCTCAGGACGTAGATGGATTGCCTTACAGGGCTAACGAGCTCCATCTGCCCGGGGAGGGGCCCTGACCAGGACTCGAACCCGGGTCTCAGCATTCACAGCGCTGTGCTTTAACCACTTCACAGAAGAACTAATTACTGTTATGCTTAAACATTCCAGCATTGCGATTAAGTGATTTTTATGCCTTAATGATTATATTTCACTGGGGAAGAGTGGGCAATCATCCATCAAACTCCCTGGCTGTGATTGAAATACTAAGCTAACAGAAATTTTGTGGTGCAGTCATTGATAACCATGGTTTTGAATAGCTCTGAAACAAAGCTGTGAAAAATTCCCAGTCTCATCAGATTGACATTATTTATAATACAACCCAGTAAGAGGTAAATTTCAGTCACGTACAGCTTGTTTAAAAGCAAAGTAAATTTTTATCAGTCTCCTGAATGTTAACAGATGAAAGACTGTGTTCAAATCTTTAGACCTTATATAGTAGATAGGATTGCAAGGCTAATTGGTGCTGCTGACATTTGGTGTCGAAGTTAATATGAAATAAAACTGTTTTACAAAATTGTGATTTATTGTTTTGTACAGATGGATTTGATTTGTAGTTTGGAAGTCTCACAAAGCGTCTGTAGTACATAGAGGAAAGTAAAAGGAATAGAATAAATAAGAAGTATAATAGGTACATGGTTTTAGAAAAATATCCACTTCAGACAGCTTCACTTCAAGTACAGCTTCTGAAGTCTGTATTTGGCATTCCTTCTTACTAGATCAATGTTGAGCAAGGGCTGCATGATTTTGCTGAAAATTAAGTAAGAACTATTTGTTCCAGGCTTACATGGAAAAAAGACTCATTTTACATCTTCTTCCTTTCAAGCCACTGGGATTTTGGAAGAGCAAAGATATCAGCAAGACAGGAGTTTCAAAATGTTGGCCAAGGAGCAGTCATATCTTGGTCTGACCACAGTATGGCTAAAACAGGCTTTATATCCCAGCACTCCAACTTCCATTCATGTACACCTACACTCTTGTCCCTTCCTGTGGCATGACAACATCAGAGCTCCCAAATCATCCAGAAAGCACTTGTGTTGACCTTGATTGTCTTGTGACAGAATAACACCTCTGAAAGTGTCTTCAGTGGAAAGTAAAGTACGTTTTGGTTCCCCAGAGAGCAGATCAACCACCGATGACAGCAGCCAAAGCAGGCACTGCATGTTGATGCAAAGGAGACAAGCGAAAACACCAAACGTTGTTCTTGCAAACTGTTGCCACTGCAATATGGAGCAGAGCTGACTTCAGTGTGACTAAATGTGCTAATATATATTGCATGATCTTTTACACATGACCAAAACTGTATTTTTTTTATGTAATAGCTAATGAATGAATCAGGCCTGGACGTAGCCATTGTAATAAGAAGCTGTTGCTGAAAATCTGGGAAACCTCTTCTCCAGAGTATTAAAATTACTGCTTAAAACATCTAAGTTCCATAGATATTGGAGAAGGAGACTTGGATGCCTAAAAATAAGATTCACCATGCCTAGCACACAGAATAGAGCAGAGTTTCAGCTAGCAAACAGAAAATGCCTGAGAGGAAATATCTCTGTTTATTCACCTACTCTTCCCACCTTGCCCAACAGGCAGCTCTGTGGTAGGTACTTATGTTAAACAAGGATTCAGAGCCAAAAGCTACTTCCAGATTCCAGGTACCAACTTCATACATTTCCATAGAAATGACTGGCTCACTTTCTTTCAGAACAGGCCATCAGTTCATCCTACTCTTTCCAAACTAATCTGATGGTTTAAACACTTGCCTCTTCAGCCTGAAGCATTGAGAGTTGCACCTCCTGCTCCCCTACACAGCAGATGATGGGTAAGCTCTGGGGTGAGGGGAGGGAGCTGTGTTTGCCACTTCTCCTGCATACGGGCCACTCTGCATTGTGAGGCAGAAGGCCCTGTGGTGGGAGCCTTAAAACAGAGGACTTGGAGAGATCTGAGCAGAGCTGAAAGCTCACAACTTCATTCTTTATCAGGAATGCCCTATCCACAACCTTTAGTCTCACTTGTATATTGAAGCCCTGTCTGGTTCACAAGGGCTTTTAATACGGGCAGCATATTAAGCATTAACTTAGGTGAACTAAGATATTTTATTTCTATCCTTTATGTGTGAGCATTTGTCATTCTATACCTCTGACTAGCTTTAATAAGAGTTGAGGGATTCAGATTGAGAGAAAAATTAAACTTTTTCCAATGAATGACTTCAATGCAGCCCTTGGCATATTTTCAAAAAGAACTTTCTCTGGCACATAGTAGTAGTGCATGGAGAAATGAGGGCAATTTTTACTCCTGGAGTTGAACTGACTACCCTCAAGACTCCTTGGAAATGAGCTGGATAATCCATCTCAAGAAAGAGTGCAAGAAATAATAGCTGCTATAGGCAGAGAAGTTATAGAAGTTATTTATTTCTCTCATAATAACCCTAGTTGATTCAGAGGAAAAAGAAAAAAAAAAACTGGGAAAAAAAACCCTAACCCTGTATGATAAAAGGCTTATATTATATGTTACTGTAATTTCATTTCAAATCTGGACACCCATATGCATTTACTGTTTTGCTGGGGGGATTTAAACACCCTGAGCTAATTATAGGACAATATCTTCCAACTTATAAGGGTTAAATTGAAAGCACAGCTAATGAGATACTATTCCTGGCTATTAAACTGAAAGAAAAAGGGTCTATTTAATTATAAAGTATGTAAAAAAGCATAATCATCTTGTAATGTAACAGCTCTCATCTGGATTATTATTTTGGTGCACATTTATAAACACTGCCTGGCACATTATTGAATTGTTTAACATTTATATGAATGTAGTTATTCTACAGAATAACAATATTGACACTGGGCTGGTTTCCTTTCAATTTCACCAAGAATATTTCATATCTATAGGGCAAATTTTGTCATTTATCAGAAATATAAAATAACAAAATGTAAAGAAGGTGGAAAAAACAGAGGGAACTATTAATCTTGTCTGCCAATACCTCTGTAAGTTTTCATGGGGCCATTTAAAATAGTAATTAATTTTGCTTAAAATAGCTATGAAGTATATTGCAACTTGCAATTCTCAGCAACTTATGAGATGAACTACAATGCAAATTATCTTTTTTTTCTTACTCTGACTCAGTTACAAAACCACTTTTAGTACAGGTTGCTCTTCCAGAATGACTTGTTTGTTAAACTCACATTTCCAACAAACTGAGAAGTGAACAACTTTGAGAACTAGTTGCTGAAAATATGCCAGAGCTGCTTGGATGTGACTTCCTGGAAAGCTTTTAATCCTCTTTTTCACAACATCCACGTGACTTCTGTTAATTCTTTACATTCCTTCAGCTGGCAAGAGCTGCTGGGAGTTGTCAGGTGGCACTGGCTGTACCCACTGCATGGAGAGGTTATCCGCAGTTAAGGTGTGAGTCAACTGAATGAGCCATGGGAGGGAATAAGGTGAAGTAAGGGGATTTCTTCAGTTTGACTGATCTGCAGGTGGCACGTGCTTAAAGGAGAGTCATAAGTAACTTGAAAGTTTTAGAGCACATCACTGAACCCCTGTGTAGGGTCTCTGGCAGATTGCTGGAGAGTTCTTGCAGTGGTGGCTGTCATCAGATAAGTTGGAGATGTTTATGCCTATGGGTTTAAGAACTAGTTTGTGAAGTTAATTGTATACCTAATATAGACCTTTCTTACTTCTTAAACACACAACTTCTGGGCAACAATCAAAGTTTTTGACTGGAGGGAAGTTGTACGCATCTCCCAGTAGATCAAAGACAGAGTAAAGTGTATATATTATGGCTGTACTGAGGCATTATATATTACTTCAAGAGGTTGAAGTATCTTAACTATCTGTCTCCTGGATTTAGAAACTGAGGTTTTACTATACTATATGTCCTAGAAGGTCACAAGTAATTACCGTCATTAGTTACCTGTTAGCAGCTTTTTGTCATAGTATTTCCTTGACTTTATAATAAAAAGAGAATGGAAATATAAGTAATTATTCATAATTATCTCATGAGACTATAACTTGAACAACACTATTCTTAGCAGATATAACTGGAAGACACTATTCATCTCTTTGGAGTGGAACAGAGATAAGGGCCGTAACTTCTTATATGTAACTGCTCACATACATGCTGGGAGGAATTATAAATATTTGTGATTGATTCATTATTTGGAAGTCAAGCATATGAAAGAGAACTGATGTGTTCCTGTCCTTCTGACTTAGGTCATCTCCTAAAGCATACGGGTCCACATCTTTTTGTCACTGTTTTCCAGCTGACTTTCGTTGATTTTGCTCCTTTGTGTCTGAGGCTCTTTGACTCTGTCCACATCTGTCACTTGCAGCCGCTGACTACTGACTGGTCACTTGGAGGTGGATAACTCTTTGATCCTCCTGCCTAAACTTGAATATAAAGAAAGGAAAAACTCTTCCTAAAAAAACTGCCTTATGAAACGAAACACAAGGAAGTGCTACCGTAGAAGAGCAAGCCTATTTCTACATAGGGGTAGACTGGAAGAAGAGCTAGCACTCATTAAACTCAGTCCAGGCTTTCCAGATCCCACTTTATGCAAGGGAAAATGAGGATGCCTAACATTTTCTGGTATTTTCTTTCCATTGTTTGGGGAAAAAAAAAAAAAAAAAAAGGCAGCTTTTTGCATGAAAGAACAAGAAATAGAACAAGTTGAAACGCGGTCCTCATCCTTCTAATTACATGGGAAAGGAGAAAACATTGTTAATATTTCCACTCACAGTCCTTTTACCTATTCTATTTCCCAACTATTTAATTTGTGTTGATGCTTCTTACCTTTAATTTTTAAATTTCTCCCAGTCTGTTCCTGGTGTCTGAATTATCTCCCATCTTCTCGCATCTTTTCCCTCTAAACTAGCCCACAGGTTTGCATCCTTCTGTCTGATCTTGAAAGCATTTGCATGTGGATTGTAGTTTCTTTTTGAGCATAATTTGGGCACTTTTATGCTATACTGTGATTCCACTTCCCCATGAGGGTTAAAAAAAAAAAAAAGGGCTTTGCCAGAGGCACAGAATATATCTACATTGAGCAAATGGTATGACCAAACTTAAAAGATGTACATCTCAAAGCAAAACAGAACTGAGGTCTCTGATGCTGGCAGTGGAAGTACTTTTTGGCTTTTACTTTGGGCTAGTTCTGCTGTTTGCTGTGCAGCTTAAACACTTGTTAGCTGCTAAAGTGCATTTCATATTCTCCTGTGGTGCCTTTTCCATTATAATTTCATCCAAAAGGAGCAGTTTGCACCCCCTGGGACTGCTCGGCAATGCAAACCAAAGCCCAGTAATAGGGAGGATGAGGAGGCTTAATGCAAAAGCATGTTTCTGGTCCAAGCTGAAACACTAATTTGGCTGCACCTATACTGAGGCAAGATATTTTCTCTCCCTTCCATCTTCTTCCCTCAACTATGCTTTAGATGGACCTGACAGAGCCTGCACCTATTCAGTGAATATTGCGTATTCCAGCAGAGCACCCAGTTCTTAGGGAAAGGATATACATATAAAGGAAGTACATATTTCTTCTGCCTCCTATGTCTATGAAGTCTCAGTGTAATATATTTTGTTTTGCCTAGTCTTGTTCCTGTATGGAAATGTGATTTTATTATTTTTTGCCAATACAATTTTTAGTTTGGCTCATATCTCATTAAAGTAGAGAAAAGCACTTCTCTGGAAATCATGGAGCTTTTTTCCCATATGCTTAAGCAAATGAGTTGCTTAATTCATTTGGATAAAGACATTAAAACCACTTATAAATATAGATTCTATTTCAGTAACAATAAGACACGTCAATTACAAAATCATAATTATTATGACTGGTCAGAAAAGATGTTTTGAAAAATATGTCATGTTTTTATGTTTGTTATAATTGCATATTCTTTAGAATTTTGCATTTGCCTTGGAATTATTAGAGTTTGCTTCAGGTCTGACTTTCTCTATACAGCTTTTTGAGTGATATCAGTGACTTCCAAAAAAATCTTCCCAAAGAGATAGATATATTTCTGTGAAGATGTAAGCATTTTACAGTTAAAAAAAAGTTTCATTACAAAGTCAGAAACAGTAATACCTGCAAGAGGGCTTCTGGGACCACTGAGCTTATTTTCATGCTGTTGCAGACAGGCATTTGAGCAATAACCTTTTCCCTAAACCAATTCTATATTACATGTAGTTCAACTTTTTGTTCCTGTTACTGACATTGGAAAACTGTTCAAAAATCTCACTTATGTCTGGATGAATCAATTTTTAATCATTTATATCCAGTTGTTCTCAGGTCATACTGTTCTTCCCAACATGATATTGAATTATTCAATATATAGATTGAAAAAATTGTTATTTTCTTGCAGATTTACTGCGTCATTTTGTAAAACAGCACAAGTACTTACCTATCTTAGCTGAATTAACTTGAGGATCTCATTTACCTTTCTCCCAGGAACAGCTTTTTGATGATGTATTCACTTTGTGAATAAATAGATTTCTTGTTGTTTTTCCTCTGTCATTTCTAGTTAATGAATATCTAGCTTATAAATGTGATGCTTTTTATTAGTCCCTAAGAATAGTTGCAGCCTGGACTAGTGAATTTAGTGTCCTATTCTGGTCCTTGACACCATCTTGCTATTCACTCTCCTGATACTTATCATTAACTCACCTACTTGGGTGCTGAATCCTTTGATGCTTCTTCTTTTGTCATCTTCCCATTGCCAACTCTTTCTTTTAAAGGATTCATGTCCTTTAAAAAGGTTTCTTCTAGGTGTAGAAATGTACATTTTTTTTAATTCACTGTTTTATCAAATAAAGCTATCAGAACAATGTGGCAGTGGCAAACCTTAGTAAATCCATGTCATGCTTGATATAATTTTTCCATTTTACTTTAACAACAAATCCATCCAAACTATCTTGTAGTTGGGTACACAACTTTACTTTAATACTTAATGTTAACTTGCTGTTCTCCAGTTATTCAGTACTGCTCTCACAAACTTTAAAAAAAAATCCCAAAACACTAAAAATATTTGTTACCAGATCAGAATGTCAGTATGTGAAGCTTTTCACACATTGATGTATTAAGATACTTGATTTCTGCTTTTGCATCAATATTATAATTTCTATCTCCATGCCAATTTCTATACTTCCATTCACATTAAACTATCAGTTCTCTTATTCCATAGTCAACAGAACTATGAATGTTAAAATTAGGAGGAAATTTTTTTTTTCAGTCACACCTTGAAACATCTCTATCTCACTGCATCTCCCAAGACTCACTGCATAACAAATACATTTTTAATTGCCTTCTCTTATCTAGTTTCTCCTGTTTCAGGTGCAGTTTTTAATTTCATTTGGTTTCTGACAGTTGTTGTTATGCTCTTTCATACCTTGTCTTCAAAATATTCTTCTCTTTACAAAACAGTCCTTATTTTATTTTGGTTTAATTTTGGGTTTGGTTTTGCATTTCTTGTAGAATCTCTGCTTATTCTTAAGTATTTTCTGTGATTTGGAAAAGTTAGTCTTCAATAGCAGGACAGGAGTAGATTTTGTACCTTTAATAGAGAGAATTCCCAAACTTACACTACAGTGAAGTCTAGATGCTCATCAATACAGATGAATTTATTTAGATAACTTAGTTTGTCTTTTTGAAATTGAGAGCCCTAGTTATAACTATACCCATGAGTATCTCTTAATTTTATTTAAATGAATCAGACCAGGACTGACTAATATCCAATAATTTTCTGTGAGTATCTCAAAAGATCATGAGCTCAATAAAAGAAAAAGCGAAAATAATCTCATTGTTGTCTTTGCGTTTATTTGACTGTGGGTTTGTTTGGGGTTTTTTTTTGTCTGTAAAGGAAATTACTCAGAAACTGTTGGGGCCTATTATTTTTGGCACCATTTATCTTTCTTGCTATGCTTGAAAAGAGAAGTCATTCATGCTACAATTCCAAATAATATTTAATGACTTTATACATTATTCAAGTTCATCATTAGGTTTAGAGGCACAGAACTTGTGCTAGAACAGTTTCCAGGAATGATGCTGACACAGGTACACTTGGCTCTCTTCTGAATGCATGTGGTTATATTCATATGTCATTAGACTACTTTAAAGTCAGTGTAAGAATGTGAATACATTGATCTACCAAGTCTTGCTTTAGTTATACTTTTCCTGAGCAGCACATACCCTTAAATACCTCTGTTTCAGTTACATTTCCTTTTTAAAAATGTCTTTCTTGTTCTATAATATTTGCTGTTGATTCTTTTTTAGTATTTCAAGTTTCTCTACTGTATGCTACAAACATTTCCATTATTTGCTACTGATCATAGCAGTTTCTCCAGTAGATGAGACAGATCCTTTTGCCAATGATTATTACCACAGGTAAGTACTTTTCCAGCACTATTAACAGTGTCATTTGAGGTTTTTCTGTTTGATATTTGTCCTCTGCTTTCTGATATTCCTTTCTAAAAAGCCATAACATTGACCAGTTACATTGCATAAATTAATAGAAAATTCATTGAGACAGAGTTTGTAGTCTGTTTGAAAAACATGCAGATAGAGTATGACAGGGAGGCTGTAGAAAGTTAATGGACCAGAGAATCTGAAGATACAAGATTCCCAATCTATATATCTGCTTGCTGCATACTGCACTCCAGCACACATGCTCTGAAACACAACAGACAGAGCAATGTTAGAGAATAAAAGTGACTCAAATGCTGAAAGCACAACCTGCTACTGCAACCCAGTGCCCAGAGCAAGGGTAGGTGTATTCACTTTGCCCTCCACTTCATTCTATGGTGAAATACAAGAGGCTACGATGGCAACATCACATGGTACATTTGTTATCTCTGAACGAGAATGTGTTGAAGGAAGCAGCAGATCAGTATGCCATGTGTGCTTTCATTTTCTGGAATGTTTTCAAGGGAAAACATCTGTTCAGATATTTTTCCTGGGATTATGGCTTTAGTTAAAAAAAAAAAAAAAAGTGAAGAGGAAGGGATGCAATTCTCTCTCACACTGCACTCTTTTCTCTTTATAAAATTGATTTTTTTTTTCCCTAGGAAAGTATAGCTTTTGTATCCTATACTATGCTGTTTTCCCTGGGTGGAATGTATTATTTGTATCTTTAGTAGTTTCCTTAAATGAGTGAAAAGCTAAATATTCCTTTGAACACTTGTGTAGGGATATTGTGGGTAGGTTGGAATGGAGGGTAGGGCTGGGAGGTTAGCCAAAATCTTTCTGTACTAGCTATAAGCATTACTTTGAGAAGTGAACATTTTTATATATCTACTCCTTTCATAGAAAAGATGGTCTGTGGTTAAAGTATCAGTATTCTGGAATTCAAGAAATGTGTATTTCATTCTTGGTATGACTACTCAGGTGTCATCTATGATGCTAGGCATGTTCTTTAATGTCTATATGCTTCAGACCTTCCCCATATGATATCCACAGTACAGGGTTTGGACAGCAAACTCCCTGGATTCCTTTCACTTAACTTCAGACATCTGCAGTATAGACATTTACATCTGAACAAGCTGTCTAGGCTTCTTTTATAGTCAATGGAAAAATGTAGAGACTTCGGATGCCATTCATCTGGACAGTTTTAGACATCTTGGCTAGACTAAGAAAAATTGCATCCTAAAAGGGCCTTTTTCTTTCCACTAATGAAGTCACAAACAGAAATTAAGATCATATATATAAAAATTTGGACAGATAAATCCTCCTACCTTTTCAAAGAGAATTATCTTTTTATGTGTATTAGTAAAGTATCTTTGCTGATGTGCCCCTTTGTTATGGCTGTCTGTTTCTGTGTGATACTTGAACACAAGCTACAATCAGAAAGTAAACTGTAGGAGGCCCCAGTGTTCTTTCTTACTTAGAGACCAAGGCAAATTTCAAAGAGAACACAGATGAGAAAACTGATTGAGATAAAGAAAAAAAAATATTGCACATAATCCCAATATTGGGGGGGTGGTGTGTTTAATTCTAAAAAATAAATGTTTCATCATTTTTAAATGTTTTTTAAATTTTTTTTTAAAATTATGTCTGTAGCAGTGCTCAAGTATTTTAAAAGAAGCAAAAAAAGGAACACATTTTTCTTAACTACAAAATGCCTGTTAATGGCAACTGAAATGTCTTTTGCTGCAAAAGGTTTTCAGTTCCATGCCAGGATGTTTGGTTGAAATGCAGTTGAGAGAATCTGACTGCTAGGAAAGAAATGTTTAATTAATTTCATGAGTACACATTGCTCTGGGATGCTCTAGTGTCCAAGATGCCCCGATGGGGCAGACAACCAGTACAATACAGGACCTACGAGAACTTGTGTTCATTTGGAAGAGCACCTGGAAACCATATGAAACACATCAGACATCTAAAATGGGGCTGAGATTCCTAAGTAAGCATAACTGAGCTGGGCACACAGAGGAGGGAGTTCCTACGTTAAGCATTGCTTTTGAAATACCTAAGTAATTATTCTCTCCAGTAATTATTCTCTCCAATTATGTCTCTCCACATACATACTGTCAGAGTATTATTCAGAATAGAAACCTCAAACCTCTAGGTTGGAGGCTCTGAATTGCCTTATCTAGGTTTTGTATCTTTCAAGTATCTGAAGCAAGTTAAAAGGGCAAGATCTGGAAATCCTGAACTTTGAAAGAGCAGCATTAGGATATGACTCATTTTGCACTTCCACTAAAGTCAGTGGAGAGAGGTGCTTCTAATATGTAATACAAAGCTTATATAGGCACAGGGAGATATCTTACTCTGAAAGGTCTTTTATTCTTTCTGTGTCTAAGGTTAAGGTGACATCATTCCACACCTACATTAGTAAGAACCCTCTCACAAGGAAAACCACAACGAGTAAAGGAGTTGAATCTGAAGTGAATACAGGACAACCTTAGAACAAACTGTACCCATGCCTTTCAAGTCTTTATCAGAAGTTAAAATGTCATCCAGATACAAAATTCAAAGGTTTCTGATAACTCAATTGTGAGATACATTAAACATTTATTTGCACAGTTTTGTCACAAATATCTGATAACAAAAGCCATTTTTGTGAAGATTTGTAGCTAATTTTCAGGCTAAGGAGCTTCAAGTTTCACTGGAAATTTGCATCTCAGTTTAATCACATCCATGCACAACTCCAAGAAGTCTGATGTCTTTAACCGAAGTAACTGAAATAGAATTAATGAACTGAAATAGAATTAATGAATAAAAAACATAACTTAATTTCCAACCCTTTAACTTTAGTCACAGTGAGAGAGTATGTCTTTATGGTATCGATATTGACTTGAAAGGTATTTTAAGGTAAAAAATTTATGAAAGAGATGAAATTATCATTTAAAATACATATGGTCATTTTATTAGTAACTAGGGCAAGAAACAGTGAAATAAACTTGAAATAATGGAAATACAAAGAAAAAAGAGTTTTAAGGAAAAAAAGATAAACTACATGACCAAGGAAAAGTTGAATGGCTCTGCCCTTGACTACGTTCTCAGATCATTTAAGATGTCAAGGGACAAGACACAGGATTTTTCATTAATGTATGAGCTGAAGGAGCTTACTGTCCCTAAAGGGTGGGAGATAAAGGGATGTTAATTGTTCCTACTAAGAAGGTTCACTGCCCTCACAGCAGGAGATCTTGCTCTGACTTCTCTCTTCGGGACAGTAGCAGCTAAGTTTGACTTTTCAGATTCTGGCACAGGAAAAGCTGGAAACGGGACTGTGTCTGTTTTGCCACTGTCAATAACCCACTTCCTTCAGTGTCTGCCTGCTTCACCTCTACACAGAGTCAGTCCTGGTGGGAGGGTTTAATTTAGTCTTAGTACAGGAAATACTTTAAAAGTCCCTTGTTAGTCATCTGCCTTTGATGTCAGTCTCAAATCCCTACCTATCCTGAGGACCGTCATATGCTGTTGCATATTAAAACTTACTTTTCTGTCTGACTGTGAATATCTGC
Organism: Empidonax traillii; assembly: GCF_003031625.1. Classification (NCBI taxonomy): domain Eukaryota; kingdom Metazoa; phylum Chordata; class Aves; order Passeriformes; family Tyrannidae; genus Empidonax; species Empidonax traillii. The sequence continues at coordinate 75,060 of NW_020956488.1, forward strand.
AGGATCAGAACTCTTCCAGGTAAATGCAAAAAAAAAAAAAAAAGAAATTTTCTCATGAATTACTTTACAATTTTGCATATTGTGCATTGAAATAAGCAGAAAAGATTTGTTGATGGCAACCAGGACTGAGAGATGCTTTGATACCTTCTGCATGGCTTTTGGAGTGTATTGACATAAAGACAATCAATGCAGACAGAAGTTTCCTGTCAGACAGAGATACTGCGAATCAGGTGAAAATTGGGATGGAGCCTAGACAGAACTGGCATGAACTGCATGAAAAAAAATTGAGAACTGCTCTCTGCGACTCATCCATATTCAGTTCTATAGATGGACTGTATAGCCTATAATAGACTTCTTTCATTGGATCATGTAAAAATATCCCTGACAACAGATGGACTTTGAGTCAATGAAAGCTAATTACATTTTACAATTCTACAGACATGTAAATTTGTTAGGATGAAGGAAGGATTTTGGAACCATGTGAAGTATTTTTATTGAGTCTATATTTTGAATAGCAACCTGACAAATTATCAGGCTTACATAGAAGTTAATATGTTTGTTTTCTTCCCTTGGAAATCACTTTCTTCCTAACCTGATGTTGGTTCAGCACATGCTTCTAATTTCCATTTATGCACTGATGTGCTGCTCTTGGAAATGAAGCATTATTACATCACAAGTCTTGAAAGTCCATATCCCTATCTGGGGAGATAATACTGTGTACATGTCATATTTAGCCTCTGTTAGTTTAATTAGGATAAATGTCCAACACTGAAAAAAAAAATATCAGAACATAAGCAATAGCCCAGAGGGTCAGATCAATAGAAACTGAGTCTTCTGCTTCTGACAGTGGCAGTATGAGATTCTGTTTTGGGAGACCATATGAGCCTGGTCACACTCAGTAGTTCATCTTTCATCAAAATTTGCTTTTAAGGAATGGAGAAGACACATCTTTGCTTAGCCCTGCTGTCATTGATACATGAATCTGTTGTCCGTGAATTTATCTGATCTATTTTGAACCTGCTAAAACTGTCCTCTCTCACAGCTTCCCATAGCCATATGTTTCAGAATTTTAACTAGCTACTGCGTAAAGAGCTGTAACTTCCAGATAACAGTTCTACATGTCATGAAGATCTTGCAGAAGTTTATTATATACCTTCCAGCCTTTTCCTCTTGAAACAAAAATACTTCAACCTTTCTAATGTTTTCTTGTAAAACAGCTCTTCCATCACTTACTTTTCTCTGCACTCTTTCTAATTCCACCATGCGCTTCTTGAGATCACAAAACCGCATAGAGCACTGAGGATGTAGGTGCACCATGGGCTTTATATATGTGCAAAATGGTGGAATTTGGGTGACCTTCTTCCAGTGATATCTGATGTCTTGATGACTATTTTTAACTGCAGGCAAAGACACTGTGAGATCCTCCTGTTGTTTCTTGTTGTTAACATAATATTCAGCTATCCGAAAAATCTTAATTTCATTTTCAGACTAGGAGATGTCACTGTTCACTTCCATTTTCAGGTCATTGATAAAGAAGTTGAACAAAACTAGTTCTAGAATTGACCCCGAGGAACCATATTGCCACTCTTTTTCAGGAACTCTTTGTCCTGAAAAGGAAACATTAAGCCTTATACCTTGCTTCCTATCCTTTAATTCACTTTCAATCCTGAAAAGAAATCTGTCCTCATGGCAAATGAGTTTTCTAATTATCTGTAAGTTTTTTTAACAGGTTTGTGTTAAAAAAAAAAAAGTTGACATTTCTAATGCATATTGTCCACATCATTCCCAAATGACATCCTCATTTCCTGCATGTTCTGAAAAGATTCCAGTCTAAAGAAAAGCATAACTGTATCTGTTAACTTAAGAAGCTGAAACACAATGCTTCTCTTTAAAAATTTCCTACTTACTCATCTGTGGTTCAGTTGGGCCCAGTAATTATAGTAAGCTCATCAAGGCAGAGACAGAATTTGTGTTCCCTGTTCCTACAGAACCAAAACCAAAATTCCAGCTCAAAGTTTTGACTCTTGGGAACAGCAGCAGTACAACAATATTTAAATTACATGTTATGCTTTTTGTCAGTAGATCTCAAAGGATTCATCATTTCCCCTCCCAGGGAAGGAAAACCAAAGAGGGCAAGGCACTCAGGTGAAGGAAGCAGGAGTTAAATCCAGGTCACCCAAATCTTAGCTATACTGCACTGAACTCTCTCCCAAGCCAAGGCATCCTGAATGTATGGATATATTAGCATTTTGACCACATCTCCTTTCTTTCCATTAGCAGTGAGCTGAATTAAATCCTTGCACCTGAAGAATGAATTCACCACCAAATTCAGTGGAAATTCATGTTTATACACACTTTGGATTTTTTTTTTTTTCGATTCAAGTTTATCCCAAATCTCAAAGATTTTTTTTCATTTAACAAGTTCCAAATCTTTAAATTTTCCCCATCCTCCATTTTCCTGTTTACTTGGCAAATCTTCTCATCCCCAGGACTGAACCAGCTTTTGGCTGCTTCACACCTCATCAGCGTTCGTTTAATTAAAAGCTAATAATCAGCTTCTCAGTGGTCCAATCTTCTGACTATTGTGATAATTGCAAGACTTTTAGAGCTTTTCCCCCCACTTTGTTGACAGACTATTGGACTTAGAAACAGCACCACGAGGAATGCAGGCTCATCTTTGTTTCAACATACTTAAAGTGCTTTTATCTCTAGGTTTGCCTTGAACAAAATCCTGTTCAAATTGTATTAAGCCCCAGATAAACCTCTCTTTCAGATTATAGTTTCCAACTGAACTCCTGTGCACTGAAGAGAGGGCACCGAATTCTTGATTGTTTCAAGAAAACCTCTTTGAGTAATCCCTTGAGCTTGCCTACAGGGCTTGGATTTCCTAATGGATGCTTTGATGACAGGAGATAAGAGCCAAAGGTACCTTTATTCTCTTAGAAATTGCTCCAAACAAACAACCTCAATGATTAAAGCTAATAGAAATACCTGGAAGATTGATAGCTTGCAAAGCACTGCTGAGTGAATGAATAACTTCCCCTTTAGTTCCAAAAGCTAATATTTGTCCACATTTGCTCCCCTTTAAGAAAGTGCAACTTTTTTTTTTTTTTTTGTATGCAGAGTGTTGATCAGGAACAAACAGACACCATTTAACTGTTATTTGAATTTTAAACAAAGCCTCCCTACTTCAGCTATTGAGGCACCTTTCTGCATAGGCCCATTGATAATAATTCAAACATGGCACGGGGAGGGTCGCTAGAGTAAAGTACATATAAGTGTGAACACGATACTCTTGTAAAAGTCTTTAATGATGTGAATGGGCAGTGCACCATGGTATTCTATACAGGGGTTTTAAATTGCACAAAGGGCCTGTAAAACTTCTATATCTGTTCCCAAGCAATACACCTATCAGAGGGTTGAACAAATGGAAACCAAACTCTGCAGCAAATAAAAGTCTTAAATTTACAATGCTGGATTATAAAATGATGTCTTTCAAGAGCAGCTCTGACTTATTTCATGTTCTGATGAAATCATTGCTTTCAAATGCCAAGAAATTCAGCTGTAAACTTTTGGCAATAAGTAGGCTTTCCTTGGAACTGCTGGTTTTGAAAACATCTGTAAGTAAGGAATCCACTGCAGAACCAATAAAAGGGGCTGAAGAGACCAAAACTTTCACTAACACCTCATAACACAGGCAGTGCTCTGAATGCCACCAAGCCCTGCTCCGTGGTATGTGGGTTATGTACATACCAGAGTTCATTTCCAAAATGGGGGGTTTATGATTCCCAGTGTCACAGAGCCTGCAGTGGGGGAGTATATCACATAACAAAGCAATCTAACAACAGAACTGCAGAGTTGAACATTTGGTTTTTGAAGTGATACAGCCCAGAGGTGGGGGGGTTCCGATATTGAAAATTCCTCAGGTTTCTTTAACACAACAAAAATCAAAACCTTAAAAGGAACTACTCTGAGTGAGTGTTTTAAGGAAAATCTCCTTTAATAACCATATTGAGTAAGGATGTGAATTTTCCCTAAAGGATAATGGAGTATGGAGTTAGGAGTCACAAGAGAAGAGAGTGAGGAGGGTATAGGTATGTTTTGAGAGTTGACAGATTCTGTGCTCTGAGCAGCACTGCTCTGATTAAGCTCAAAGTTAGTGATCAAATCCTTGCCCTGTCCTCTGCATTGGGGAGAGGGAAAAGGCTACCTGCCCACTCTTCTCTCTCATGGTTGCCTGATCCCTAGCAAACCATGAGTCCCCTGCAACCAAAAATAGTGCAGCTTGTTCACTGATGTCCACGCAGCAGGGGGGCAGCCACAGCTCTTTCTGCCCCCAGCACCAGTGTTTGGCAGAGAAGTGAATGAAATCTGTTTTTTTCATTGCTGTTGTCACCTTTTAATAAAGCATGATGAAAAAATTAAATATCTTATTGAAAGGAGTCAAAATAATTTGTTCATATTATTTTTTATTATTGGTTTGATAATTTAATTTTGTTCATGATTTCATGCTGAAGGAGACAATTGCACTTCTTCTTGAGTGCACAATTGCACTCCTAGGCAAATAATGATAGGACAAGGGGAAATGACCTCAAAGTGTGCCAGGGAAGGTTCAAGTTAGATTTTAGGAAAGATTTCTTAATTGAAATGAGTGGACATGACACTTTGTGATATGATATCATGGGCTTGGTGATATTTGGTCAAATGCTGGACTTGGTGATTTTGGAGGCCTTTTCCAAACTTAATGATTCTGTGATTCATTTACACCTTCTAGGAGTTCAGTTTTAGATAATCTCTAATACTGACATGTCTTCCACAGAATAGGGGCTATGACTGATAGAGACTGTCATCTTGATGGCATCTGAGGTTATTTATGTGAGACTTGTGGGGTGATGATAGCCTAGACAATCAACAAGATTTTTTGCCTTTCACAACCCCTTAGAACACTGGGCCACAGAACTCCCATCCATCTACAGAGCTTTCAGGAGCACAGTCCACCAGGCCAGACTGGAGACAGGAAGGCTGGGAGGAAAATGGGGATATGACCTCCAGGAAGGTTTTGGGCAGTTCCAGGTAAGGTGAATCTGGTTTCCCTTGTCTTATGCTAAAACATGGCAAACTCTCATCTTTAGAGTACACTCCACATGACAAAGCAAATCTCTCTGCTCTGAATTTATGCCCCTTGGAAGGCTTGTGTGGGGGCATTTTAAGTAAAATCTGTGGTGATCTTTCTATCACGCACTGGGTTACACCAGGTTAATATGACCCAGGACTCACTTCATCCCAAGCAGGAAAAGAATGAAAGTCTATCATGGTATATAGTACTCAGTAACTAAGCATTTCAGAAGTAACTTTAATATATATAGCATACACTGTTCAGTGACAGAAGGAGAAATATTAAAATATCACTTGGCTGAAAAGATTTTATTGTGATACACTTTAATTTGTGCTTTCTATTTCCAGTTTCCTGTTTTCTTTTCACTTCTCTAGTGAACTAGGAACAGTCATGTTGACCCACTGCCAGTATTTCTTAATTCTCCTTAATGAGGACAACCTCCCTGCCAAGTCTGATCCTGAAAATTTTCCTAGTTCATGAGTATGGAAAAGATCAGATTAGTATTTTAGAGCTGTTATTAGCAATGTAAAATACAAATAAATATGGTTTGCCCCCCCAGGTGCCATGAATGGTCTGTGTAAAGGTTTTTTAAAATCCACATCTTAAAACACCTTAATAATGAGTGACAAGCTACTTAAAAAGAAGGAAGTTGAAAAGCAAAAACCCAAAACAGAAGAAATTTTTATTAACATACTTCATTATGTAAATAAATAAAGAAATACAGATATGAATTCATGTCTCATTAACAATTGCTAGTCAGAAAGTAATTATTCAATTCTACTTTATGATACACTTTCAGATTTCAGTGTCCTCTTTCTGTTTCACATAATCAAGAAGAAAAAAACTGTTCATGGTCTCTCAGAAACTTTATAGAGGAGTTATTCAACATACCAAAAACCACACTAAAGATAGTGCTAAAGAAAAAGTTATATTCTAGAATAACCAATAACTTCCTAGTTTGGTTACTCTTCTAAAGTTGGGAGCTCACATCCTTGACCATTTCCTTTCGGGTCTGGACATATGTGCTATTTTTGTTCATCAGGGTGCTGTATCTGAAACCATTGCCTTGCTGGTTCTTCAGGGAGCAGAGAAACAGAACCTTTTTTGAAGGTTGTTTGTAAAAAATAACATGTTCTCAATATCCCCAAAAGCAGAGCAGCTCTGTAGCTACAGCTGAGCTTGTGAAAGTGCTGGAAGGACCCTGCAGAGCTTGGGTTTTCTTAATCAGAACAGAGTTCTGCAACCCTTTGAAGACCTTGACACATATTTGTGATGATGGCAGTGCAGTCTGTTACCCACTCCTTCTGGGCATATACATCCACTCTCCTCCATGGACAGAAAGAAGAATAAACATGGAAGTTAATGTTCCTTGAGATCACAATACTTTTGCAGTGGTGCTTCTTCTCACATACTTACAAAGAATATCCTTGCATCTCTCTGACTAGTCATGTTCCTAGAGAGCTGTCACTTTGCATTCACAGCTCATCTCTTTCCTAGTTTTACATCTGCATCATGTCCAGTGTTACAGTCATAGTTATAGTCTGTAGAGTGAAGTGGATGACCAGAGCTCCATGTTGAAGGCCAGAATTGTGTTCTTACCCCAGATAATTCTGTACTCCTGTACTTCTTGCAGGGACCAACTAAAGAGGCACTGCTGGGAGGAAAGGGCCTTTGATGTTCAGCTGGTTTCCCACTTCTATAAGCCACCAGAGAGAAGGAGGTAGGGAAGAAACTATATCAATAAATCAGTGCTATCCCATACTGAAATTTTTTTTACAAAAGATCATCTCGAAGAGAAGGCTTGGGAGATGAATAATAAAAGAATAAGTGGATATCCGAGTTTATTGTCATTATCCCAGCTGGTGAGTGGGGGTGCACTAAGTCCTTAGCTTCTGACACCGTTGATGTCAGCCCTTGGGAGCTGAGGTAGGCCACTGCTAAGGGCGCTTGAAAAATCCCACCCTACGAGTCAAACAAACTACATTAGTCTAGTGACCTCTGTTTGAACTCACTTGCCTTTTAAAAATAAACCCCTGTACAAATCCCAAAAGAAGCATATGGTTAGTTCACATCATGGACTAATAATAGCTTACATCATCTTATTTTTAAAATCAGTCCTTTTCTGAATTATGGGAATGTCAGAAATAGTGTTCGAAAATTCCAAAGCCTACCAATCCTGTAACTTAAAAGTGACCAATCCTTTTTTTTTAACCTACTTAAAATAAAATTAAAAAAAAAATAATAAAAAAAAAATCCCAGCCTCTAATACTACAGTCTTTGTCTGCCAACTTTCAGCCTGGAACATATTTTTACAGCACTTATAATCCCTTGAACAAACTAGGTTTATACTGGAAGTGCTGACAGACCTTTAGCTATTCCAGCTATCTTAATAGCTCAGCTGTATTTATTTTTCATTACATTTAAATATAATTGGTTGAGGTTTAACTCTAGTTCAATTTGTTGAGAACCTTTTAATTTAATATCAGTTCTTGGAATTGGGTCCTTTCTTGGGTGCCTTTTGGGGTTTTTATGAACCTAATTTTGGGATTGCTTTTTAGTTTTTTCTTACTACCCCATTTGTGTGGTTTTGCTTTTAATCCAAAGTACAAGAAGAAAAATAAGCATTCTTATGAAGCATATGGTACTCAATTGTGGTTTGAATCCCAGCGTGAGGAATTCCACTAGAAGTTTCACACATTCTGTTCTGGTCTCAATTAAAAAATATTGAAACTGTTCTAGCATATTGGTGGAAAAGCAGTATGCTGGTGTGTATGGATCCTTGGTGCTCTCCGGATTTTCTTCTGATAAATCTGAGTGGGGACAAAAGGAAAAAGGTCAAGGTGTGAAACAATTGTGGAAACCCAGAACTGTGTGAGTCAGGGATTGCTGATGGTATAGCTGTGGGATTAGCTTAAATATGAGGTGTCTGTACTCTGCAGAATAAAAAATACTTTTTCCTGGATGAAATATGGCTGAGATGGAAAACCTGTGAGAATTAGGAAGCAAGATAAATAAACTCAAGAGAATGACTTTAAAATACCAAATCTAGCCAACTGCTGTCTCTGAATGAAAAATCTCTTCTGAAGTGAGAAATGTGGGGTTTGAACTTTAACTATTGTTATACATAAAGAGTGATGACAGGGCAGATGGAGTCATAGTTATTAATGTTATTACTGATATTAAATAGAAGTTAGAAATGTAAATTTAAGGAGAAATGAGCACAATATGTTTTTATATAATTTAGAGGAACAAGTTCAATGACCCAGTCCAATATTTTTTACAATACAGCATAAAGAACCAAACCAACTCTTTTCTAACTGAAGACTTAAGCTTTTTTTTTTTTTTTTTTAAAAAAAGGCTGTCAGTCTTTTTCTAGAAGACTTGATTTAGATAGAAAGTCTTGAAGAGATGAATAAGCCACTGGGAAATTTGTCCCAATTGCTCTCCTTCTGGGGAAAGGATTATTTCCATTTTTTTTATCTTTTCATATCTTTGTCTGCATGAGTATAGTCTTCAGTATCTCTTCCTCTTATAATTACATGATTAGTAATTATATGCAATTATCATTTTATTTGTTAATGTACTATTGTATGAAGTAAATAGACTGAATTGCTTAAAAGTCCTATGTCAAAGATATTTTTCAAAACCTTGAATAATTTCTCAGGGCAAGGACTAAGGTGACTTTCTTAGCTATATTATTTCATTGGATGTTCATATAGATTTGGTTATCCAAGTGATTTGTAAAACCCTTTCAGAATCTCTACTCCCAAAGACACAATTTCAGATTTTGTGGGAATGGTACCTTCCTTTGTTATTTGAATATGAATCCTGCACTTACCTCTACCATGTTAGGAAACATGCTTGACTGCACTCACCCTATCAGACAACCTAGATAGTGACATATATAGTGGGTTTTCTTTATCAAATTCTGAATTATCAGCAATAATTGAATAGAATACTTTTAGATAATTTGAAAAATATTGAATTGTAACTGGATTAAGAACAATTCTCTATAGGAATTACCCACTTTCATAATTGCCCATTCACAGATAAATTAAAATATGTGTGTCTACAATTTCACTTTTCTTCACAAGGTTAGGTGCATTTTGGGGTAAGTTGTATGTCATAAAATGTGAAATGAAAGAGGCCATTGGGAGAGGGGTGAGTTAGGTCAATCAATGGAGAGAAGCCAATGGTATCTGGGAAAAATCAAAGAAACAGCCATATTCTTATATTTACTTATGCAAATCCAAAGCTTATGGAACCTTTTTGCCCAGTTATAATCAGATTATTTGGTGAAAAGCTAACTGATACTTCTTTTAGTGACAGTGTCTTTATTCTCAGAGAGGCAATGCAATTTGAGAAGAAATTAAATGCTCCTGTTCTTCAGATTGGAACAGGGGGGATAGGGAACATGAAAAAGAGGCATAAAATCACAAACAATATGAAAAAAGCAACAATTACTAAGCATTTGAAGAGTGAAAAAGCTGGTAGGTGAAGGGGAATTGCAGAATAACCTAACAAAATGATAAGTCAAAAAGAAATATTTTATCAATAGTATGTGAGGAGCCTGTGGGATGCATTGCCATAGAAACCTGGCTGTGGAGGCCAAATTATTAGAAATATTTTAAAATTAATATGAACAGAAATAATTATTAGAAACAATCCAATTTTCCACTCAGAAGTATCTGGTGAAAAACTTCTACGGAAACGGCTTCCTTCTACTCCTCTTTTCTTACATCTGTCAGAGTTAGGAAAGTTATGTGGCCTATTACTATGACCCATTGTGTCAATTTTTGAAGTCCTAGGTATGAGAACTTGGTACTTAATCTCTGATGAAATCTCTTGCACTTTAATACATCAATGAAACACATACTATACCTGACAGACATACAGACACTGACCCAGCTGTTCCCTCGTAATCACTAAGGTTCTGTGTTATCTAATGCAGTTCAGGAAGGGCTGATACAGACACAAAAACTATTACAAATCCGTATCTAAGAGTCCGTAACCAGGGAAATGAAACCTGGGCTTGTAACATATACAGTGCAGCTGATTAGAATGTGAAATCAAGTCAAATTACAGAGCTTCCAAAGTGTGTTCTGTTTGGTACAAGAAAATACACCACTTCAAAGCTAGTCAATAATACATGAGATACAATTTTTTACAGTGCTAGCACTTTGTTGTCAGGAAGCAGAAAACAGACACTAAACCATGGACAAGCAAGGAAAGAAAATAAAGGGATGTGGAAAAGAAAATAAAGAATGAAAAAACTGGTGTTAAAGCAAAAGGAGTCTATGTTACATCCACTATGCTTATACCAGCTGGTTAGTAGCCACACAAACAGTGAATTTAAGCAATTAGCAGAGTCTACTTTCCTTGGCTGGATTTATTATGTTTGTGTTGTGCTCATTAACACGCCCAGGGCCTGAGACCTTTGTGATCTGCAGTCAGCAATTCTACCTGGAAAGTCAAAAATTAGCCTACATCTTACATCTTAGCCAAGAGGAGCTCTGTTATACTAATCTCAGCTAGTAGCTGTTTTTTTCATCCCTTCTGATACTTGTCTCACATCAACTCTGGGAGACCAGCAGAAGAAACAGGAGAGTTCCATGTGGTTGGGCTGATCCAGCAAACAGACTTCTGGGTTGGGTGATGATAGAAGCTGTGTCTGACTCACCACCCATCCATCAATGGTACTGAGGCTGCCAAAGAAAGCCAGAGCCTAGGGCAAGATATAACAGATTTCCAGAACTCAAATAGGAATTTTAAATCATGATGAAATTCAGCTTAATGGGTTTTTGTGTGTGTGTGTGGTTTTGTGTGTGCATGTGGTTTTTTTTTTTCTTTTCTTCACGGTTATTAAGATAAACATTATGTCCAAGTTTGTTTTATTACTAGGAAAATCAAAAGAAAAAGTAAGCTTGTTTTCTGGGGCCAACAAAGATTTTTCAATTTGCTTCTCACTTCCTATCTGGAAAAGAGTCAGTCATTGTATTAGCACTACTTGATAACATATTAGTAGTACTGCTTGAAGCTTATAGTTTCTTACACTGAGGTGGTTGGTAATACTCTGATTAAAACAAACAAACAAACTAACCACAATTTTCCTCAAAATATATCCCTATGGCAAGAATTAAACACTGTCCAAACAGAGGTGTTTTTTGGCTATTTTCCCTATTATAAAAGCTTCCCATTTTTAGAGAGTCACACTAATGTCTCTGATGCCAGATACTTCACTCATCAGAACTACTTGTCCACAGTTTAGGAAGGCAGAACAAGTGCAGCAGGGATTCCAGATCTGACAGGATCATAAGCAAATGAATCTCCTAAGCCCAAGAAGTTCTTCCCCTCCAGAACCTTTTTTATCTTCAAATACATATTTTGAGACATCTAGGAGAATCACAGAATCAACTAGGTTGGAAAAGACCTCTGAGATCATCAAGTCCAACCTATGACTGAACACCACCATGCCAATTAGATCGTGGCACCAAGTGCCACATCCAGTCTTTTCTTAAATACCTCCAGGGATGGTGCCTCCATCACCTCCCTTGGCAGCCCATTCCAATGCCCAGTTATTCTTTCTGTGAAGAACTTCTTCCTAATGTCTAACCTAAACCTTCCCTGGCAGATCTTAAGGCCATGCCCTCTTGTCCTGCTGCTGGTTGCCTGGGAGAAGAGACCAATGCCCACCTGACTACAATCTCCTTTCAGGGAGCTGTAGAGAGTGATGAGGTCTCCCCTGAGCCTCCTCCAGACTAAACAACCCCAGCTCCCTCAGCCTCTCCTCATAGGACTTGTGCTCAAGTCCCTTCAACAGTCTGATTGCTCTTCTCTGGACCCGCTCCAGCACCTCAATATCCTTCCTGAACTGAGGGGCCCAGAACTGGACACAGCACTCCAGGTGTGGCCTCACCAACGCAGAGTACAGGGGAAGGATCACTTCCCTGCTCCTGCTGGCCACACTGTTCTTGATGCAGGCCAGGATGCTATTGGCCTTCTTGGCCAGCTGGGCACACTGCTGGCTCATGTTCAGCCTCCTGTCAATCCAAACTCCCAAGTCCTTTTCTGCCTGGCTGCTCTCCAGCCACTCTGTGCCCAGCCTACCCAGGAGTTGTTGTGGCCAAAGTGAAGGACCTGGCACTTAGTCTTGTTGAATCTCATACTGTTGGATTTGCCCATCTATCCACCTGTCCAGATTCCTCCACAGAACCCTCCTACCCTCCAGCATACCTGGGATGGCTGTCATAGAACTGAGAAATCCACAGTATATCTCCAGTGCAATTTGAGTGACCCTGTTCAAGACCACATTTCCTCTCCAGTCAGTCACCCGTGCCAGCATTGCCCGAGCTGGGGCTGGCAGAACTGCAGGGCTCCCGCCACCTTTGGCTGTGGAAATGAAGTACCTCAGGCTGGCAAATGCAGAGTGTTGACATTATTCAGTGCCACTGATGCTGGAGCAAATGATGACCCAGTTTCTAATTCAAACCATCTGAGTGTAGTTTACTTTCCTTTTTAATGCAACCCCGATGCTATTTCATAGCTTTCTGGGAAGTAGCCAAGCAATGCTGGATTATGGTCCTTACAGCAATATGGCACGAAAAGGTTATCAAAAACATTTTAGTAGTTTCATGTTTTCAGGCATCAAATGCTGCAGAGGAAAAATATATAATTTTCTTTGTAGCACTCTCAATTGAAAAAAACTAATAGACTAATAACAGTACACAAAGTTAGCATGTTTTTCATGCTAAAATGTATTATCTTAGCTGTGGCTGAATCTTGAAATACAGTAGTTAATTTACCGATTCTATGTTGATCTATTTGGATAATATTATAGTATGATTTAACTTTTCCTGCACTCATCATCATGTTGTTTTGTGTATCCTCATATTTTTAGCTATGAGAACATTTAAACTTTTTTTTCTTTCTTCTTAGATCCCGTGTAAGATTCTTTTAAAATAATTTGCTCTACTTCCATGCTGATAGCCCTCTATAAGTAAATGAGAAATTCCTTCTATAAAGAGTGCATTAAGTCTTACTGTCAATGACTATTATTTTTCCAAATCTATACCAATTAATTTCCCTGTTCAAATGGGAAAAGTAACTCTTTTAGTGAAGATTTTTATTTGTTTTCAACCTGTTGCTATTAGCAACTTGAACAAGTAAATTATTTATCTGTTTTATAGATATCAAAGCAGAAGCTGAAGACAATTTCACATTGTAAGTTGTGAGGTATCAAATAGGAAACTGTATCCAGACTGTGTTCCAGGAACCTATTTCCATCACTTCTAGGATACATGCAAAGAACATTTAGCTGCCGTGGTGGTGGTATTGGTGGTTTTGTTTGTTTGCTTGGTTATATTTAGTTGTTGTTTTGGGATTTTTTTTTTATTTTGTATTTTGTTAAAATATCTACTTTTATTCCATATTCATTCCTTCAGCAGGCCTAATGCTTAAATTTGATGGAAATATGCAACTATCTCCTTTTCATGAGAAAAATAAATGAAATAAAGCATGTCTATATAAAAAAAAAAAAGTGTCATAAGTTTTTCTTGTAATAGTCTTCAATTACATAGAAAGCTGTTGCAAAGGGGAAGGAATAAACTTTTTTTTTATGTCCGAGTAGCTATAGCAAGAAGTAATGAACTTGAATTGCCAGAAAGGGAGTTAAACTAGATACAAGGAAAAATATTTTCTGATGGTAAGGCCAGTTAATTAGGAGATGGTCTAGGGAGTCCACAAAATATAAATTAGTGGAAATTTAGAGAACATATTGGATAAAGTGCGATGCGACTACCTTTCCTTCTGACTTCAGCAGAGGGAGATCTGATAGATGACCTTTTAATATTCCTTTCAACTTCACTTTTTGTCACCCTATTTATTTTTTTTTTTCACATTTTAGATATCACATTCCAAGCTTTTGTATTGACAGTGTTTTGATTTTATTCATAGATTACCCCACACGAACTATGTTTTTGGCTTACCTTTAACAGTTGAACCAATCATAAACTGAATAACTAATTTATACTATACATGTAAAATACTTTGATATGTTACTTAACTTTCTGTATGATTTTGCAGCCTATAACCCAGCATCAGATATTTTGACAGCATGAAATGAAATAGTTCACCTTTGTTTTCCTGTCTGCAAGATAAATATCACAGCAATGCTTTCATCTTTCTGAGAAATTTTCAAGGTGTGAATATTCTTTTTAAATCTGAAATGAAGGTGAGGAAACAAATTCAATATCATGTGGCAGCATTCAGGAAACAGTTCTGCCCCTTATCAGCCTTGAAAAGTCTTGGAAAATAATTTTCTTCTTTTATCTTGTAGACTGAAAGCTTGCTGGGGCAAGAACAGTCTTAACTTTTTTAATTATACCTAAAACAAAGTAACCCCATTCTGGGATTCTGTAACCCATTTTTCCAGTGCACTCCTACACTAAGAAAATTCATACCTAATGGCACAGTATCAAGCAACCTGTGATGAAACATAATCAAAATGCAGCATGTTGCCAATATAACTCTTTCTCAGAACAGCGGTAAAGAATAATTCATTTTTCTCTCCTTTTCCTCTATTTTAATGGTTGTACTGACTGTGTGAAGCAGCTGTACACAGCTTTGAGTGTTTCCATGAAAACTGCCAGGAAAGCCCCCTGCACACTTTACTCAATTGCTGCTCTTCTGACGTGCTTTGTGTGATGCCACACACACAGGCCTGCAGACACAGATCTAAACTCCGATGTGAGCAGAAACCTCTGTGACATGAAAAACCTCCATCAATAGAAGCCTGTGAAAGTAAGTTTCCTGTAACTTTTGCTTTACCATCTTTGAACTAATTCATGAAAGCAAAATAGCAGCAAACAACATTGTGTCATTACTTGTTATATCATGGAAGTGCCTTCAGCACTACAAAGCACAAGAAAAGGCAATCTAGAAGAGATAAGATATAGATATAATACACTGGGAAAGTTTTAGAGTTAGTTTGGGCCCTGATTCAAATATCAGAAAATTCATTAGAAATCTTTCCACTAAATTTCCTCACAGTCTTTTGAACATGTTCATTTTAAGTTATATTTGCCTTTCCTTCCCTGGCCAAATGTAGAGTGCTGTTTTGAACTCTGTAAGGAAAATTATTAATCACTTTTTCTTTTTCCTAAGGATGCTAACAGTTAAATGTTAACATTATCATATCATAATGTGTCTAATTTATGACCATTGCCTCCTACAAGACAAACTATTTTTTGCCTTCAGCACAAAAAGCTTGAGGAATTGCAACTTCTATGCCATTGCTTTAACAGCAACATAATTAATTGATGTAACTCATTAATTACTGTATCTCATTAAGAGTAATTAACATATTGTGGAACAAATTTGGATCCACATTACTGCACTGGCTAAATGGATTAATTTTGGAGTTAATTCATTCCTTGGTGCAACCAAGATAAAAATCAAGACCACCAAGAGATTAGAAGGCTTTCTGAGTATTAAAAAATTCTTTCTGTTTTGTTTTTATAGTTCTTTGAATTTGTGTGCTGTCATCTTCCTCTAGTTGGGTGGTCATTTTATTCACTACCCTCCTACTCAAATGCTGCTTCATGCTAAGGCACTTGCTAGTGGTGCACTCTTCTCTCAGACACAAGGGTCAAGCAACTTGGGAGCAGATATTCTTGAAGAGAGGGCTGGTACTTCATTGTTCTTTTGTTTCAGTATAAAGTAAACATACATATTTTAATTGAATTAGAACTCTGTAGGGAGAAACAGAGCAGAAAACTGTATTTTCAACCAGTACTGAGTTCAAACTTAAACAGAAAATGAAAAATCTGGTGAACTGAAAAATTCCTGAAGTTTCAATTTGAAAACAACAAAGAAGAGAAAAATTATTTTAAATCTAGAGGTAGTCATCATAATAAAACATATTAAATATAGAATATTTTTTTTCCTTTAGATTCCCCTGAACAGGAAAAAAGTCAAAAAAATATTACAGCAGCATGACCATCTTTTCCAAAGCCAATATTATTTTGGTGTTGAAAAAATCTGTTAATATTAATAACCCCTCATTATTGTTTTAAAACAATAATTACTTGAAAAACCCTATTAGCAAGTTTAACATTGCCTGATAATTCTCTCCAAAGACTTCCGTGCAAACATTTCTTTCTGTTTCTCCTTCAACCTTTAAACTTCTGCCAAAGAAAGTAATCAAATTCAAGCTACTTTATACTAAAGGAAAAGTCAAATTCAAGAGATATTTTTTTTTAAAAGTGTGTACCATTTCTGTGTAATTTGAGGGATTTCCTTCATGTGTTGAGGTGGGAGGGAAGGGACTGAAGACCACAGTTCTGACAAGATGGCAACAAAAAAACTGACAACTTTCAGGTAAAATAGACTCAAGCTTTTAATGTACAGGGAGAATGTCTGGTCACTTACTGAAACACAGTTAAATTTATTTTCCCTGTTTCATACACAGTAAGATAAGTTAAGCTTTTACTTAAAAGCCCAAGAGGTCAATGGAAAGTGTTGGATCCGCAAACTAATAGAAGACCACAGGTATGGATTTACAATGCACTTTATTCTTTTTATCAGCTGTCCATTTGAAGTCTTACTCCAAGGAGGTATAATGTGGCTTATGGTACTTTCATCAAGACATGGACTTCTTTGCCTTGACTGTAAGAAAGAGTACGTAGGAAATATTTTCCATGGAATAATTAATGAATAGCAGGTTTATAACGTAGTTTACCTTACTTACACACTTTTTTGTCACCATACCCTGAACTAAAAGGAAAGTCTCTAAGGTCCAACTGCCCAAATACTGAAGTCAAAATCTGGAGCTAAATTAAACCTTTGCAAAAACGTTTTTATTTTAAACTTCAATTTGCTAACTAAAAGGGTTGAAAACATGCAGAGGTAATTATCAGTGATTCAAAAGCTATTGCTAATGTGGTAATTTACAGTTGTGTTCTTTTGAGTGTCTCTTTACCTTCTTTGCTACACAAATAAGGTTATTTCCAGAATCGTTCTGAGCTAATTAAATTTCCCATTATCTCTCGCCAAGCATAATTCACACTCCATTCTCCCAACATCAGCTCTGGCAAGCATTGCAAGGAGTATGCAGTGGAAGACCTTTCAGTTGAAAAAGCTGGAGGATGTCAGCTTTCTACATTCAATTATCTGATATTGTGATGAATTTAAGGAGAGAAAGAGAGATCACTATGTGATAGAAGGTGGTTTGATATAGTGTTAATCAGTCAAGGGCAATTATGTTCAGTAAAGATTGCCAGAGGTAAAAGATAAAGGCAAAAAGTGAGGTAATATAAGAAGAAAAGTAAGGAATAGAGTTTTAAACCAGAATTTATTCTTAATCTTTGCTCTGGTTATTGTTTGGATACTATATCTGCTTGTTGCTACTAACTAAGGATGTATACAGGAGATTTTTTTTAGTGATGCTTGAGAGGGGGATACGCAGCGAAAGGGGTGTACATCCATGGAAATGGAGTGAACATCTTCCACATAGCTGGCATTTCATGTACCAGAAGCCATCTCTTTTTCCTGTCTATGTAAAACTAAATCCAAGAAGTGAAACCTGTCTGCTAGCTGGTACTGGCAGCAGCCAGCATTGTGTTTGCTTTCACAATCTCATCTTGAGAATACTCACACCTCATAAGGGGAAAAAAAAAAAATTAAAAAATCTTTTCCTTTCCTAAGTGGTTCTCCTCTGCCTAAAAGCACACTCGAGTATACTGGAAAGAAGAACTTGACTGAAAAGAAAGAGCAGACAACAAACAAACAAATAAAACAACAACAACAAAAACCTATGGGGAGCTCAAGCATATTTATGTAGTTAAGAAACCTCAAAATAGTTCCCAAGGACTTTGTTTGATGCCCATCCTTTAAGTACCTCCTCGAAGCCTAGAGTATCTGAATTTGTAACCATGGTAATTCAAGAGCCATTCCACACGTCCATCTATCCAGAGGTCCCTCTCTCAGCTGCCCGCCTGGTTCTCCCAAACATGGCTTCAGAGTCTTCAGACCTCCAAAAAAAAAAAAAAAAAGACATATCATCCTTTCTACCTGCTTATCAGTCCATCTGAATCTGCTGGTTCCTGCTAATTCTATAGAATGAGGGGTATGAATTAGGCAGAACTGACTCTTTCCCCTCTCTTATGCGTAAAAATAAAGGAAACAAAAAGTTTTCTTCTTCATTCAGTGCCATGGGGCTGAAGAGAGATCTGAGCCTTGCTAACAGTAGGTTTCTGTGCACAAGAAGATAGCAAGGATATTTTCATGTTTCTCAACATGAATTTTCAAGGTATTGCACAAGATAGTATTGTGTGCCAAAATGAGACCCAAGGACTATGCTGTGAAACTAATTTTGGAAACCTGACACACCAAGTAATTTCTTAGTGAGTTTTATCTGTGAGAGTTTTTTATTTAAGTAACTGCCATTGCACTTGGTACATTTTAGAGATATACCTGAAGAAGAAGCAGGCACTGAATGAAATTTTCAATGTAAGAACTTTCAATGACTTGAACTTCAGAGCTTGGAGCAGGACTGAAATGCGAGAGGGAGAAAGGATGGAAGGAATGATGAAAGACATACCCTCATCTTAGTTCAGTCTTTCTGTTACTACCACACAAGCAAGTAAGAAAATCAAATTCGAAAAGGAGAGCATCCTTCAGACACTCAAAGGGCTAGTTTGGGGAGTACTAGCAAGGAGCTTACCTTTCCATATGGTCTGTGCACTGAGGGAAGCATGGATTCTCACAAGGTTTGTTTTTTTAGTCATTGGTGGGGTTTTTTGTTTTGTTTGTTTGTTGGTTTTGGTTTTGGGGTTTGTTTGTTTGTGTTTTGTTGGTTTTTGTTTGGGTTTTT